>NW_027468924.1:300000-600000 GCF_051014615.1 Bombus vancouverensis nearcticus | reverse complement strand
CTGCCCCCGAGTTTTAACCCTGCGCCGAACTGCGTTCTCTTTATGGCGACAAGGTCCCCCCTTTGATACTGCTTCGCGCTCTTTCTTCTTTTATTGTAACTTCGACGATTCTCCTCTTAAGTTGCGGCGATCTTCCTCTTCGCGTCCTCACGTAGCTCGCGACGTTGTTCTTCAAACCTCGCGGCCCACTCTTCGTCGATCAGCTTTCTAATCTTCGCCTCTTCCCTGACTTGCATTTCGACCCCAACCAGTAGCTGGAAAGGAGTCTTCCCTGTGCTTCTGTTTACGGTGGAATTTAGGTGTTTCTGAACCTGGTCAACATGCTTATACCAGTCATCGGGTTTAGGGGCAGTCAGTTTAGTTAGTAATGGTATGAGAGTCCTGTTTATCCTCTCTACCTGCCCGTTCCCCCTCGGTGCCCCTGTCGTGATTAATGAATGCTTTATGTTTTCTCCTTCGCAATACTCTCGGAAAGTGTTGGACGTGAACGCTGTTCCCCGATCGGAGATGATTCGCCGCGGATTCCCAAAAATAGCCGCTTGCTTCTTCAGTCGGTCGACAACATCCGCGGTATTAGTAGACCTAGTGGGATAAAGCCACGTGAACTTCGTGAACGCATCCACCACTACAAAGATGTGCGCGTATCTCTTCTTTGTAGCTGTCATGGGGCCCACATGGTCAATATGGTAAGTATCTAACGGCGTGTCGCCTTTGTCCAGCGGATTAAGATATCCCTCTTGCCTGCCTAACTTCCGTTCTGCTAGGATACAGTCGAGACAGTTGGATACCACGCGTTCGACCTTCTCGCGCAACCCCTTGAACCAGAAGTCCTTCTTGACCATAGCTTCGGTTTTGGTAACCCCGAAATGCCCACGCTCGTGCGCTTACCTGACCACTTGCGTCTGCATCGCCTTCGGTACTACTATTAGCACATCGTCCTCACACTCCTTATACAGAATATCGTTTCTTAGCACATACCCGTCGGCCTGACTGCACGTTGCGGCGTCCAAAATCCTACGGACTTCAATGTCCTTGTTATGTGCCCTTCTCAACCGTGCAATCAGCCCGTCTTCACTCTCCGTTACATACATAGTGCTCGGCAGGGGGTTCCTACTCGGAGCATCTACATACTGCATACTTTTCCCCGGCCGATGACACACCTGATACTTAAACTCGCCTAGTAACAAGGCCCATCTAGCAACACGCACACACAAATCTTTCTTTCTAACTACACCTATCGGACTCGCATACTCCGAGTCTGACGATTTGATGACACCCTCGTTTGTCCACGCTTCCATCAAATCATCTTCTTCCTATCTTTCCGACGGCGCCAGTCTTCGCGGTCTTCGCGCTACCGGCTTGTCGCTTTCCAAAACTACTTTTGCGGTTATTCCCACGTCTCGCTTCTTCTCCGGCCTATACCCCCTAACGATATCGCGAATCGCTTCACGATAATGCGGTTCCTGCACGTGTGTTAGGTCTGTTTCGTCGGTCTGTTCTACTACGTTAATTCTAAACACATCCGACACGTCTTTGTTAGTCTGTTCGTCAAGCCGCAAGAAAGTCACTTCGCCCCGTTTAACCCGTAACTCTACCTGATCCAGAAAATCAGTGCCTAACAACAGGCCGTGCTTCGTCTATATTTTGTTTGAGACAACGTGCAAAGTGATTGGCAGTTTACACCCATCAACCGTCATTACCTTAGTGAATTCACCCCAGGTCTCATTGCCAGCGGAACCAAAACCGTCGAACTTGAGCTTGCATTTACCTAGCGGTGGTGACCCTAACCTCGCATACTCGTCTGATCGAATGAACGTGAGATCACTACCCGTATCCACTAGTGCCACAAACCTATATTCATCTATCGCCACTTCTTTCACATACTTCCCCTTTTCGGATCTTGACACTACGCAAGTCTCTTTCGGTCGTGTCGTACACCTCGCTGCAATATGTCCAAATCCGCTGCACTTGAAACACCTAACACCTTCTCCCCTCTCCGGACACTTAACACTTAGATGATCCTCACTACCGCAAATGAAGCATCTTCTTTTCTTCATTGCATCTACAGATTGACTGGGCTTCTCGTTCTTCTGGGTTTTAGCCGGCTTCACGATCGACTTTGCTCTGCGACTCTTCTGCTCTTCGTACATCACTAACCTCTTCCTCAACTCTTTGATTGACGTAGCACCGTACAATATAGCCTTATTGTTCTCGTCGTCTATTATTCCATCCACTATGTATTCCACCTTTGCTTCCTCCTCTATGTCCACATGGCTGGCTATTTCGAGCATGCGGTACATGTAAGCCAAACATGCTTCATCACTCTCCTTTTTTGTTTCTTCAAGTTTCTGATGAACCTGCCTACTGTTGACTTTCCTCGAAAATTCTTTCACTAGCCCCCTCTTCAACTCATGCCAAGTCCTGGCATGACACTCGAAGCTCGCAAATATTTTCGCCGATCCCTTCAGCAGCTTCCTGGCGTAGACTGCCTTCTGCCCATCCGACCACATGCACGTATCAGCGACTTCCTCGAACGACTCGAACCGTCGTTCGACATTTTCACCTTTGTCGCCACTAAACGACTCTAATGCATCTTCGACGTCTCTAAAACTCAGTGTCGAACCAACACATGCCCTTCGACAATATTCATCACGGTCCTGATACACCCTTCGCGTATCTCTCTTGTATCCTCTTGCGTTTTTCTTGTCATCTTCATCCTCACTTTCGTCGTCGCTTTCTTCTTCCGACGATATGTCGTTACCATCCATGGCCGCTTGTAGCCGTGCGCGTAATTCTACTTTTCTTCCCGTCGTTTTTAAACCCAAACTAGCGAGGCGCTCCTTCAACTCCTTCGTATTCATTTTCTCAACATCTTCATCTTCGTTACAATCACGCTCAGTTCTCTGTACATTTTCTAAATCTCGTTGACCGGTTAGCTCTTCACCGCCCGTCGATCCCTTACGATACGATTGTCCAGCCCTACACGCCCGATTCAGCCTTGCAATCAGCACTGACCTCGCACCCGATATAGGGAGGTTCATTCGCGCGAGCTTATTCCTCAGCTCCTCCAGCGTCGAACCCTCTTCACCCGACAATCGTTCGTCCCCGACGTTTGCCATTTTTCACACTACACAAACTCAAACAGTCAACGATATCGTCTTTTACCGCACCGCGTACCGGTAAATTCACAACTAGCTCGAATAGCTCTGTTAAACCGTTTCGTTTTCTGTCTTGTCCAATCCCGGCTGAGCCCCCAAAAATATGTAATATCGTGATGTAATATGTTTACAAAGAGTGGACAATAGAGATGTTAATCAGACAGAAAAGACGATTGTGGCTTAACTTGAACTATTCATACCAAACGTACAGAACACAGTGCAATCCACACTCTCTCGGCAACGCCACTCGCAAACTCTCTCCGCTCGACTCGCACTCGGCTCCTCCGCTCGCACTCTGTTTCTCGACTAACACTCTGGCCGTTGTCGCATTCTGTTGTCCTTTTCCTAGGCCCACCGCACACGTGTTCCGCAGACGCTCGTGGCCAGGGTCACGTAGGTCTTTTCCACGAAACTATGCACTTGAAAAGACCGATGACACATTGATGGGCCCGACGGCGCCTCGGCTCTCGCGACACTGTTCATAGTTCGTCCGATATTGCCCAGGCCTTTCGTCCACGATACTACAAACATATAAAGTAATACGTTATAACGTCATCCCATATAACGTAATACGTTATAACGTCATACCATTTAACCTAATACGTTATAACGGCATACCATATGATGTATTACGATATAACGTCATCCCATATAACGTAATACTTTATAACGTCATACCATATAACGTATTACGTTATAACGTTATAACATATAACGTAATGCGTTATAGCGTCATCCCATATAACGTAATACGTTATAACGTCATACCATATAACGTATTACGTTATAAAGTTATAGCATATAACGTTATACGTTATAACGTCATAGCATACAACATATTACGTTATAACGTTATAAAATATAACGTAATACGTTCTAACGTCATACCATGTAACGTAATACGTTATAGCGTCATACCATATAACGTAATACGTTATAACGTCATACCATATAACGTATTACGTTATAACGTTATAACATATAACCTAATACGTTATAACGTCATCCCATATAACGTAATACGTTATACCGTCATCCCATATAACGTAATACGTTATAACGTCATCCCATATAACGTAATACGTTATAACGTCATACTATATAACGTAATACGTTATAAAGTTATATCATGTAAAGTAATACGTTATAACGTTATAACGTTATACCATATAACGTAATACGTTATAACGTCATACCATTTAACCTAATACGTTATAACGGCATACCATATGATGTATTACGATATAACATCATCCCATATAACGTAATACTTTATAACGTCATACCATATAACGTATTACGTTATAACGTTATAACATATAACGTAATGCGTTATAACGTTATAACATATAACGTAATACGTTATAACGTCATCTCATATAACGTAATACGTTATAACGTCATACCATATAACGTAATACGTTATAAAGTTATATCATGTAAAGTAATACGTTATAACGTTATACCATATATCGTTACATATGTCACGACCGGCGTACTTCAAATCCGACGGACTGACGATAGAGATAAAGCACTCGGCGACAATGTATATCGCTGAAGTGCCTAATGAACCATCAACATCCCAACGGTCCTTCCACCGAAGGTTCTAGAAGAAAGAGCACGTGGCAACGATCGCGGACGCCTAGCAAATGCATGGACGGTGGGGATGTTGAGGGATGACAAAAGAAAGTAATCGGATCCGATCGAAAGTAAAATCATAAGAGTCAGTCTTAGAAAGTCACGCCTAGAGTTCGGAAGTAGATTGTAAAGTGTATTGATGTTAGAAAAAAATAAAATTTTCTTTTTTTATTTTTTACCTCAAATTCCTTTTTTATTTTGTTATTTTACGTGACACATACATCGACACTCTGTGTTACCACAGATTTTATACGAAATAGTGAAATTGGAAATTGAATACTGTATTCAGAGTTAAAATATAATGCTATATGGAAATGAAATAGCACTTCAAAGACTTGATAGATTTCGTTAATAAAATAAAGCAAAATAAATCTTTAATTCACTCACTACGAATTTATGGTATTGATTAAAATCAATGAATGTAGAGTTACTTCCGATTAAGGGTACAACTGTTATAAATTAAGAGCATAATTACATTGAATTAATGGGAAAATGTTGTTATAAATTATTGGTATAACTGTTAAGAATTAATGATGTAATTGTTTTAGATTAATGGCTTAAATGTTATAAATTAATGGCTTAGAAGGTATAAATGAATAGCTTAAATGTTATAAATTAATAGTTTAAATGTGTAAAATAACAGTTTAAATGTTGTACATTATTGGCTTAGATGTTGAAAATTAATAGCTTAAATGTTATAAATTAATGGCTTAAATGTTATAAATTAATAGTTTAAATGTTATAAATTAATGGCTTAAATGTATAAAATAATAGTTCAAGTATTGTAAATTAATGGCTAAGATGTTGTAAAGTAATAGCCTAAATGTTATAAATTAATAACTTAAATGTATAAAATAACAGTTCAAATGTTGTAAATTAATGGCTTAGATGTTGTAAATTAATAACTTAAATGTTATAAATTAATAGCACAAATGTTGTTGAGAATTGTGGATCTTTGAAGTCGAAATAATGTTATAAGAACACTAAATTTATACTGAGGATTAATTTTAAAATAGTAATATATTTATTTCATGGACGATTTCTTATATATTCATCGATACACACTTGCACGCGTCTCAGCACTTTCTTCTATACCCGACTGTTAACCGACTGAACAGTTTACATTCATCTGTTTTCGAGACGCCGCGCACACACATACATCCACACGCTGATATTCACATACAAGTATCTCTACTACACATTTAACCCAGTCCAACACAGAAAATTATACATATTTCAACAAATGTTATAAATTAATAGTTTAGACGTTATAAATTAATTGCTTATATGTTATATATTAATGGCTTAAATGTTATAAATTAATAGCTTAAATATTATAAATTAATTTCTCAAGTATTGTAAATTAATGGCTTAGACGTTATAAATTACTAGTTACAATGTTGTTATTTGATATTTTTTTTATTTACCTTATATTTAAATTCTTCTTGGATGTTCACTGTCCGGAATTTCAGGCACGAAAGAGCTCGCGCGCGACTTCCGCGTTCCTTATATATCTTGACAAGGTGTCGAGATGTCAATCAAACGTTAACGATCTCTTGGCATAGCAAAGGACGGGTTTTCCATTATAACAAAATCAAATTGAACAATTTCTTAATTTTTATCGTAAATTGGCGCCTTCGACGATTTAATACGCTATCCATTTTTATCATTTTAATAGTTTCTACAAACTAAGATTAAATTCACACCTCCTTGATACTAGTTTTCGACTATCAATTAGTTTGAACAAAAAGGGAAAAGAGCCTAACGGCAGTCGATGACGTTACTGTGAAATATGTTATGGTATTTAAATAATCAGCCAGATAAAATTCATATTAATCATTATATTATATTATCGATATTCGTTCATTTACTCGTGCTAATTACAAAATAAAATGTTCTCTTTTCTTGAATAACACCTACATCACCGTCTGCGATATTTAAATTTCTTATTTAATGCTTATTTAAAAGTCAGGTACCTTTTTAATTTCTCTCAAGTTAAACGAGTAAATTTACTCGTTATAGTTGTAACATAAAATGGCTATTTTCTTCAATACCACTTGCATCGCTGTACGTGATACAAATATTAATTATGTATCGAATAATATGTACCAATTGGCTGTAATCGCGGTTAGGTATTTCTTCGTTTGATCTATCAAGAGATCTATTAGGCTATTAGCGAAAGACTTATTGATTCCTCCAAGATGTATCTTAACTTAAATCTTAAAGATTAACTAAATGATTATATTTGATTAGTGTTCGACAGTGTCTATCATATTCAGCCATCTTCTTTTATAATTGATACTGCTCGGATCAATTATTTTATAATAAATTGCAGATTATGCCACGGTATATTATAAGATATTTGTCTATAGCTCTTTTTTTCTAATTCGTTGATTTTATTATTAGTCTCGTTGGTTTTTCCTGTGAGTATCTGCTGTACGTACATTGGAAATACATAATGGATACGTACATTATATATATATTTTAAAATATAAAAATAAAAAATTAACAATACTATTATAAATATTGCTATTATAATTAATTAATAATAATTTAATTAGATAATTAAATTAAAATAATTTATAAATATTTAACGTAATAAAATAAAATTTTTTAATAAAATTGATAAAAATTGAATTATCTTGTATATAAGTATATATTAATATATAATTATTAATTTTAAATATATTAATTTTAAAATCTTTATACATATATTTAATTTTATAAAAAAATTAAAATATAAATATAAATATTTTAACTTTAAATTGAAAAAAATGCATTATATATAATTAAATATTTATATATAAAAATTAATATAAATTATAAATGTTTTATTATCTTGAGATATATAATTAAATTGTTATTAATAATAGGTAATATTAATTTATAATTATTTATTTATTTATATATATATATATACGTCGGGTTTACATTAGAATTAGGGTTAGGGGCGTGAAACGAATCTTCGTTTGGGTTACACGTTGTCGTTATGCAATAGAGAAGACATTGACTAGTGCAAATACGATTACCATAGAACCGGACAAGTAACCGTGGTTATTAGATATTCGAGAGACTAATGACAATGATCCTAGGTTCAATAACGAATCCGCGGACAACGGGACGGTAGTCGTACGCACTCGCAAAAAATCTAAGTCGGATTCTGTGTTAATATTCGCTGACCGTAAGGAGTTAATCCTTTTTTGTCGATGAGACCGCAAGAGAGAGAGACTTTCCGACCCGGTGATACCCCAGAGGAAAAATATGACGGGGTGTGTCTAAGGACACGAGATCATCGGATTCGTCGGGGACATCCTACGTTCGGAAAGTAAGGGAAATTGACGTTGCTGCTAATTGGCCAATCTCCATATCGGTAGTTAGAAAAGGATGCTAGCCGCCCTTGAGGGAGGGTTGCTAGTGGGAGACGTCGTTCGTGGAAAAATAGGTCTCTCCTGTCTTCCCGTAACTGGGACAAAGACTGTGTATCTGTTGAAGGATTTTAGGTAACTAGATATTAGTGTTTATGACGGTCCTCGGGCTAGCCGATCACGTACTGTGGAGACGCGTCGACATCTGGTAAACATCCTGCCCGGAGAATAGGATCTGCGTGTGGCGAGCTACGGGACAGAAACCGTTGGAATGTTTACTGCCATGTGCCGCTACAAATCTTTCTTTTAAGGATAGCTATAGGATTACTTAATGCCTTTGTTAGATGGAGAGTTCGTCCCGTTGACCGTGTGACACCAATTACTTCTCAGAGAAAAGACATCGACTCCCGACTGTCGGATGCCAACGCTGCGACGCATCTTAGTCCCCATCAGAGATAAGGCCCCAACCCCGACTTTCGGACTCCTTGGAATCCACACCAAACCCCCCAACATCCCCAAGCCAGGGTGTATATAAGCCGAGACTTCACCCAGCCCGGGGAGTTCTCGTTCTAGTTGCTGTTCTTGTACAACACCCCTTTCTCTGTTCAACGTTATTCTACTGTAAGTGCCAAAGTCATAATAAAGTTCGATAAAAGAGAATTAATAGTTGGGCTACGACTCAGCTTTCTTTTCTCTCGCAACCCAAGTACCAACTTTACGTGACATTTTGGCGATCCGTGCCAGGATCCATCAACTTCAAGAAAACGAAATTACGCATTTCGGCATACGTGCATCATTGAAGATTGAGGCATCAGCGGACCTCTGCAGATCAGCTCACTTTGCGTGAAAACGACTTCTACGGAAAGCGGACTACGGTCATCACCAAAATTGAAACTGGTCACGAAAAGAAGAATATTCAGGTAAAGAACTGGATTCTTTTAAATATTATCGTACTCGTCGCAATAGCTTCGCTAGTACAGACTCCAACAACAGTACAATAACCACTATGAGCAAAAAATCAGAAGACACATCTTCTGTTAGCCCTATGGCTACTGGTGTGGATCCAAGTATTCGGGCCTTACTAGACGCTATGCAGAAGCAGAACGAAATCAAGTTAAGAAAACTGTTAAAGGAGACTATTAAAGCAGCGACTAGTCGGAGTTATCAGGGTAGTTTAGTTTCTAATAATTTGAACAAAAGCTTGGAGAAAACAGACGTTACTGTAGGAAATGAAGAAATGGTTTTGAAAGAATTTTCAAAAGAATTGCAGTCTAATGTAGAAAATTCTTATGAAAAGAAAGTATCAATTGACACCGCTTCACAGGATTATATTTTCATTAAAACAGACTTAATGTTTGATGTCAATAGCTCAACAGAATACCAGAAAGAGTCTGTGAAACGAAGGACAGAAGATATTGCAGTATTGTATAATGATTTGTCACCATCTTCGTCACAAGATACTCAAAATTTACAAGAATGGTTTCACAAAAAAAGTAAAAGTTTAGGAGAAGCAGAAAACGATCATAACAAGAAGGATAATATTTCAATGAGAAATATTTTGGACGGCGATACAAATAAAGAAAACCAAATTGAAACGAAGGAATTAGAAGCAGTTAGTAAATCAACTGCTGAAAATGATACAAAATCAATAGACAACGTTGAACAAAATATATCCTTAGAATCCATACAAAAAGCAAGAGATAATGCTTACAATAATGAACATTTGCTTATAGAAGAAGACCAAATGATGACGGCGAAAAATGCGTGTGACACTACAGAATCAAAAACTTCAGCAGATTTTATGTCGAGAAATTTAGATGCTAATACACAAGAGAAGTCTTTAGAGAATAAAGATGACAAGAATCCATCTCCATCTATGTTAGATAGTAGTAAACGGAGCAGTCGTTATAATGTTGCTGCAAAGCCTGCTACTTCGCCAAAATTTGAAGAAATTGTTTATAATCAAACCAGACAATCAAACACAAATAAAATTTTGCGAAGCGCTTTAAAGACGAAATTAATCGAAGACAAGTCTGAAATAATTAATAAACAAAAGGCATCGGAAAATGTAGAAAATAAATTTGCCAAAAAAGAAAAAAGAGGTGTTAAACAAAAATCAATTTCAAATAGTGAAAACGAAACAACTGATACTCGTCAACGAAGGGAAGTTCTTTTAACGAACACAGCTAGTGATAGCGATAGGTATAAATCTGTAGAAAATGATAATGCAGTAACGGGTGTAATAGCAACTGATGAAGCGAAACATAGAGGCAGACCTAGGAGATCGGATAAAGTCGAAGTTAAAAAAGATGAAGATACAAGGAAGATCCTACAAAATGAGAAGGGTGGATTAGAAGAACAAAGAAAACTCGAAGAAGATACAAAAGAAGAAACTACAGAGACAGAAGTCAATTCAAAAGGTATATTCAATAATAAGTGCGATTTACTTGATACCGAAAGAGCTTTTGAAATTAATGATACGGTTCAAGATATTAAATTTACTGAAGGTAGAAGCCGCACTCAAAATGATATGGAAGATGTAGTAGAAGATTCACAAGAATTATCTAATAAAAGTAAGTTATCAGAAATAAGGATTGCACTTAACAAAATTGAATATACAAAAACTATTTTACGGAATAAAAAGAATTCATTAGAAAGAGAAAGAGGAGTAAGGGAAAAGAAGAAAATGTACAGACAGAAATTATTTCAAAAAATATATCAGATGATAAATGTGATTTGCTTTAGAAAAAAAAAAAAAATATTATCCACAAACTACATTAGGAATTTATCTATTTTAGTGAGGAGAAAGAGAAAGGATAGAGGAGTTGATCAATAGACTGTGGATTTTGAAGCGTTTATGAAAAACTTACAATTTTAATAAAATATTCAATATAAAGTCTTTGTTATAATATTCAGATAGATAGATGAAAAAAATACTGAATTTGCATAATTACTCATGGCTTATTGATCAATCATGCGACTCGTTCAGAGGTAACTCGAGTTGTAAAGGCGACAATTTATTAAAAATGGTATATCTGACGTACGATGCATTTGCTCATGATAAACTATTTAAATAAGTATAAAAATCACGCGAAAAAAAATCTACTGAGAATAATGTTGAACTAGTTAATAATAATAAATCATATAGTGAAACACAAACCTTAAATCAAGATTTTAAGTTCAAAAAAAAAAAAAAAGAAAAAAAAGAAGAAAGAAGTTGATAAAATGACAGCAACATGTAGCAGCAGGCGAGAGAAAATAAGCCAAATTTCTAAAAGAAGAAACGATACTCAAGAACTCGAAATTTCTCGAGTGGATATGCTAAACAACGAATTTAATGAACAGTTGAAAGAACGTGAAACAGCAATAGAAGACTTACATCAAATGTTAAAGCATCAATCGGAAATTCATAAAGTTACCTTAAATGAAGCAAGTTTGAAAATAGGAGAACTCTCTGATAAAATTAAATGTTTTAAAGGAAAAGATAGCCAGATACCGAAACGTAATGAATTACTCGAAGAAGAACAGAATAAATGGAGAAGTTTAGAAAAAATGATTACAGAAAAACTTGAAGAAGAAAAATCCCGTTAGGAAACAGCTGAAGACGAAGTGAGAAAGCTTTCCAAATATAACAAGCAACTTCTAAAAGATTATCAAGAAATCCATAAAAAAAAAAAAGAGAGAAAGGAAACGCTGAGGTTGTTCATCATAATCACAGGTAAAGAATTAAACATGTACCTCAACTGAAAGATAAAATCAATCGACAGGATTTATATGCGAAGAACATAAGAACACAATATATAGAACAGCACAAGATGATCGAAAAATTGAGAGCAAAAGGAAAACGTGTGCATAATAAAGGTAAAGAGAACACATAATGTATCTCCACCAGGGGCGCATGATCCAAAATTAAATAATAAAATAAAAGGTTTTGTTACTGAAAAGTTAGAGAGATTTCATGACAACAAAAGCATTGCCTGTGCAGAGTGCAGTGTATCAATGTGCACTAAAAATGCAAGCAACGTGACGATTACTTTTAGAACACCACAAGCACCACGAAAACACAATCAAGACCAAACAAGATCAAGTTCAAAAGTGAAGTTACGTGAGCTTATTACTGCTAACGACCAAAAATTGAATTACGATCCCGAGCATCAACTCGCTCCGACAATGTTCCGACAAAGACAGGACGACACAAGAGTTCGAGAAGCACATGGAGGACATGAAGGAGGAAGTGCAAAAATTAGAATTGCAACTCGACGAGTTACAAAAAAAAAAAAAAACACACACGCACGTAAAAAGAGTTCAATCTTTTGGAATACAAATTGAAGAACTAACAATAAAATTAGAAGAAATAACATAAGTCACAAATATGAAGTTGACTTGCTGGAACAAAAAAAAAAGGCCAAACTTAATTCATGTGTTAGTAATTCAATGGAGGAACGTGAAGCTGGAGCTAAAGATGCAAAAGAGATAAAATGTAGTTTTTGAACCACAAGGACAAATAATCTGCCCTTCAATGTGAACTAGACGAACTAAAGGGTGAATATGAAAAAGTGGGTGATTTTGGATATAAATATGAAGAAGAAACTAATAAATTGAAACTGGATTTTGAAAAATAAGAAAAATGATCCTTGTCAATGAAAATAAATTTGAAATATTGCGTAGGGTAGAAATTGAAGGTAAAGTAAAAGATATGAACGAACAAAATAATTTTCTTAGAAAAGAACTGGAAAACGTCCAAAAACTTTCCAAAGATGTTAATAATCGTTTACTCGAGGCGAACCAAGAATTAAAAGATTCACATAGAAAACACACTCTTATTTGAAAATTGAAAAAAAAGAAAAAAAAACATCAGGAAGAATTAGGTGATATAATAAAACTTCATGATGAAGAAAAATATAAACTGATACAGCATTGGTGTTCTGTAGAATGTCAAACTGCCATAAAGGGTTACATTGATGGAAAAGTGCAGTAAATATTTAAATAACAATCCATGACTTCTTAAGTAATTGTAACAATCTTGATGTTTTACTATGGAACAACTAGATGAAGTGCACAGTGACATTAATAAAGTAGAATCATCGATAAAAGTAGATGTATCTTCTTCATTAATATCAGAATCAACGACTGATATTATAAAGAATGTGCATGATATTCCAGAAAATCAAAAAAAAAAATAAGTCACAGGAATGTACAGATAATACAATTCAAGATGGTTTAGTAGTAAATAAATGTGATGTAACAGATTTAAATAAAAACAAAAAAAAATTTTTAAAGTAAGGAAAGTAGTGAGACAGAGAGCATAAAGAACGCTGCGATTAATGAAGTAGAACAAGAAATAATAAATAAGGACCCACAAATTGATGATCAATATAAAAAAAAAAAAAAGATGAGAAATTTCAAGAAGAGCAAGCAGAGAATACAACTGAGATTGGAGATCATTCAAGATATGCAGGTGACACATCTTTAGATAAAGAAAGTACGAACGATGTTGAAATATTTAATACAAATGAGGGTGAACAAAACATTGAGAAACACAACGTTTGTACAGTGTTAAATATAGATACAGTTAGTGTTACTAATGCTCAGTGTCAAGTATTAATTAAAACACTTGGTGAAACTTTTGATGATAAAGCCCAAACATTGCATGTCACGGATACAGACACAGATTTGTCTGAACTAGTTGATAGTAGTTCAGAAGTAATGGTACTGACTGTAGAAACTACTATATATTAATGATATGAATGAAAGTACAGAAGAAAATATTGTTTTAACTGTACATGAAAAGGATGCTGTTGTAAATTCCAATGAAGAAAAAAAAATGTTTCTGCAGAACAAAAAGGAATGAAGAACGCTGAAATTGTAAATGAAGAATTTAATTCGATAGGTTAAGCACGAGAAAGTGATGGAACAGTTATAGAAGTAATTTCAACAGAAATTGTGGCCCAAGAAGTTTCTGAAAATTGTAGCCAGAAATACAATTATGACATATTAAATCATACAAAGACAAGAAACGATTCTATAACTCCTATTACCTCAGGAGTAATTAGTGATCTAGAAACTGCAGATGACATTGATATTAAAGAAAAGAATAACAAGAAACAACAAATGGAAATGGCAAGATTGATCTTTTGATAGTTCACATAAAATTAATTTAGAAAAGAAAATTATTCATAATAAAATTGTCGTACTTATACATGTTGCTAATACAGAAGGAAGGAATAAATCTATAAGTGAAGCAGATAAAGTGCGCATAACTAACAAAAGAAGTGTCATTCAGGATATCTTTGATGATTGGGGCATTGAAAATGCAGAAGATGACAGTCAGTCGGTATCTAAAGCTCCAGATACTGTGGAAATTGAATTGAAAAGTTTACTAAATGACACAAAAACACGAACAATAGAGGAAAGCACAGTTGTACTGGTTGAAGAAGAAATTACATGCATGGAAAAAGAACCAGTTGTAGATGCTGAAAAGGCTTTAGAAGTTGCTAAACAAAACAAAGAAATGCAAGTATCAAAGGAACAACTGGAGAACAATCAAACTATAAAGAAACAACAAGATAGTATAAAACCATTACTCAAAGACCACTAACTCATTCTATATCACAGGCTGTTAGAAAGTCTACAAAAGATTCAACACGTGATACTGCGGCATTTCGTCAAACTTAGCAAATTATCCCTATTAATCGTAGTCGAAATTTAACCAGCCAACAACCTTCACAGGTTGAAATAGCAAAAGCATATACCACGACGAAGAAGAACAAGTACAAGTCGAACCAGTCAGAGTCCAACTTCATCGCTCCATACTGAGGAAACACTAAGATTTTGGAGGACCAAAATCAATCTAAAGAGGGGGGTATGTGACATTAATCAAATCTCACCTACATCAGTGATAATACATCGACACCCGACCTTCGGACACTTTTGGACACATCACCACCTTACCATCATAGCATACACCAAGGCTGTGACGCACCTCCGTCCACATCAGAGATAGGATATGGACCCCCGACCTTCGGACACTTTTCTACATCATAACCTACACCTATCCCCTCAACATCCTAAAACCAAAACGTATATAAACCGAGACTTCACCCAGCTCGGGTAGTTCTTGTTCCTCTTCTAGTTGCTGTACTCATACAACCCCTATTCTCCGGTTCGGTGTTATTTTGTAAGTGTTTATAATAAAGTTTTATAAAGGAAAATAAGTAGTTGGGTTACGACTCAGCCTTCTTACTACCACCCAAGTACCAACTTTACGTGACAGGAGCCGCCTCGGACCTAAGACTGATAATATAGGACTTGGGTTAAGTAGTAGAAAGGTAGTCGCGATACACTGTGTGGTTTTTAATAGTTCTTACACACGGTGTGTACGCGAACCTTTCCCACCAAACTAGATTAAGAGTGGGGCCGCTCCACTGGGATACGTCGCAAGAGAGGGTAGGAGATCCGACCGGCCTTGGATACAGTGTCCGGCCGTGGGAGGGAGGAATCCGTCTTCAATGTCTCTGCCATGTACATAGCTTTGTTTCCCCCTCCTTCCATTGTGTCTAAGGCATGAGCCTGCTAGGTAAGCCTTACCGATGTGTCCACTAGCAGGCTCTGGACGAAACACACTTTTTTTCTTCTTTTTCTCCGTCTTCCTTCATATATCCGTGATAATTGTAGGCTGCTGGCTGTAGATGTCGCTTGCCGGGGTGTAGTACTGCTGTATTTCCTTCTTATTTAGATGTCGTGGAAGAAAAATCGGACTTTGGAAAAAGTACGAGGCGCCGGGATTTGAACCCGGGATCCGAACGTTTGTACTCTATGGCGCTAACCACTGCGCTGCCGTCGTCCGACACTAGTTGGTTTCGAGTGGTGAGATTTGCGTTCTCGTGTGCCGCCACGAGAGGAAATCTCAGTGTGGGTGTGCTTTCTGAACGAAGAACGCGGATTCGTTGTTCACACTTTTCGTTAGGAAAGTGAGGGTGCCCATTGATTATAGCCAACGTTAATGAATGAAGATAGGACGAGGAAGCCTCCTACCAACGTGGCTCGTGGGTGACATTGTTTATTGGAAAAATAACTACCCGCTTTCTCCGTTATTTGTAAGAGTGCGCAATAAACCTAAGCATTGTTCTAAGGACCATCCATAAACCGAAAACACTTACAGGGTTAGAGATTCCTTCAAGCTATTAAGATTACGTCAAAGGATTCAGTTTATAGTATATAGTATGTAGTAGATCAGTATATAGTATATAGATATAAGTTTCAGACGGCGCACGGACCATCGTACGCGCCGTAACATAGAGAGTTATAAGAATATACATAAAATATAATTAAACATCGCAAAAGTAACTTAATTAGAAATGACTAGAATGTATGATGTATAATATAATGAATTCAAATTGTCTAAAAAATATTACAAATTTATAGAGATTTTACTATAAAATGCTTTTAACAGAAGCTGATACAGATATAGCATTTTCAAGCATTTACGAACATTAATGTACGAATTTGAAATTAGCAATATTGAAGCGCGGTACTCGGAAAGAAGAATGTACATGGATAATTGTATGCACTAATCAACGATACGGTTATAATTGCATGCTTGATAGAAAAATATCATCGTAAAATTGATATGATTTCATGGAAACGCGTCTAACTTGGTATCTCGAAAGTATCTTAAGCAAACTAATTAGCGTGCCTGTTATGTCTTTTAAAATGTAAATTAACATGTAACAAAGAAACCTTCATCAATTTGATTCGCTTCAAACTGCGCAAATAAGTAGTATAAATAATATTTGTGATAGATTTGGCATCAATTCCATGTTTCCTTTAATATTTGCCTTTAGAAAGTCCAATTCGTTTCACGATTATACAAATTACTAAAAAAATGTCTATATTAGTAATTTATTTATTTTGCATTAATCGTGACATGTTAGTTGCATTATGTTATATGTAAACTACCACAGAGGAAAAATGATAATCTTTCAGTTATTAGTTTTCTGATTTTAATGTCATTTTATGAGTACTTTAACACGAGGTACTTGTAAATGAAAACAACCAATTAGGTCTAAAAACATAAGCCTGTTACCAAAACTCTTATTAAATTGAACAAGCTTTTCAAAAATCGAACGTGTATATTAACGCGAACTTATTATTTGACTGATTTGACTGGCATCCGAAATTGGTGAGATCATATGAAATTTTGCTTTTCGCGGTTCGGTGTATAAGAACGCGTCACCGATTGCTCAACTTTCGATATAAAAAGCGGATCAAGTCTACCGGATTATCCTACAGACACGCATTAATTCGTAAGAGTTAGTCATCATCTGGATAATAATTATCTGAAGAAACTTTCAACGTGAAAATATAAAATTTTCATTGATTACATATTGCGTTCGCCATAACTGAAAAAATGGTAAACCTTCGATCTCATCTTTCTAATACACATTTTCTTTACCTCGTGATAAATAAATTCTTGGAAATTTAGGAAAATTTTCAGTGATCACTTTAAGGAATTTGACAAATTTCCAACGAGACTATGTGACACCGTTAGGTAAAAGTGATTCAAATGTAATAGCGATATTAAACGAGAAATCTATAAAGGTGTCATTAGAAATTCTAAGAATGTCTCTGCATCTTTATCTTAGGTATTACGCCAATAGTTTTCATTACCGTGATGTAATATTTATCATGCTTATTTTGTACGTAAAACGAATCGTTGGAATATTCCCGAAGCTAACGAAGCATTTCCCAAAAGTTAAACCGAAGAAATTAACGCGAATAGTTAAGTGAAATTTTTCCATTAACTTGCTCGCTCTTTTTAGAATTAAGGCTTACAAATTCTTAAACGTAAACGATAAAAATAAAAATTAATGTAGGAGAATAGAAAAATAATATGTTCCGATTTTTTCTCGTACAAAAATCGTCAGACTGATCCGCTTGTAATATTGTTACTTCTAAAAAAACACGAATCCTCCTTCGTGTTTTTTAATTGAATTATTATTAAAAATCAGATAATTATCGTTCACAGGAGTGATAGTGTTGATGTCCATTGAAGTGTGTCTTATGGTAGCAAGGCAACGACCAGAAATGTTGGTCCCTTCCGAATTCTTCGCCTTGCTTGATAGTCTGAGGAAGATTCTGGCCGACAGTTTCCGGCAGGAACAAAACCAGTGCAGCGCCAAAAAAGGACACCGTGCTGATAATGAGCATTGGAAATCCCTCCCAAATTGCAGCCTAATGAACAAATATTAATTTATATGAACAAAGGTTAAATACCATGAAAATCTGGTCAAAGTATTTCTCATTTAAAAAGTTTCATTAGAAAGTTTCAACCAATATAGTTTCATATCTTAAGTTATTCCATCATTTTTTATTTTAAATTTCAATTTTTTGATTAAAGATCAGTTAAAGAAAAGCGTTGGTTGCAACTTCCAAAACGGGCTTTCTAGAAAGTGAGAAATATTTTGATCAGATTTTTATAATATTTAACTTCTTCAGGAAACAACTTGTTTTAAGGTAAGAAAAAAACTATTTTACATTTTCATGAGAAAATTTACATGAGAGCTTTTTCATAATTTCTAATAGCGCTTATTGTATCTTTTGGAATAAATTAAAGAGAAGTTGAACGTGGATGTGCTTAGCGGTGTTTCAAAAATGTTGTAACAACAATAGTAGTATAAATATTTATTTACCGAGTCAGTGATATATGGCGCCAAAGAGTGTGCAACTATTCCGAAAATATGAATGAAAGATACGCCCTGCGATCTGACTGGCGTGGGCAGAAGTTCTGCTGCATACTGAAGACCAACATTGGCTGCCATGTTCAGACAGAATCGCGACAATATTGACATTACTAATTTCGCGAGCACTGGGGAATAAATTAAAAAATACAAAATTAATCCTGGATACACAACACTTGATTGTAAGTTTAATTAAAAATATAGTCCGATCGAAGCTTAATCAAAATCAAATTAAAATTTCACACAAACTTTAAACTTCTATAAATCTCCAAATTCTAGAAAACCAACATATAGAAAATTATTGCTTCTAAAATGTGCACACCTCTTTCAATTTCGCCACTAAATTAATTCCTAATAATTCCTAAATTCTAGTTCCATCAAAATAATTATTTTCCAAGATTAATACCTTCGAAGTTGCCAAAATTCTTTTACATTCATCATAAACTTAATTTCAGATTTTTCTCAATAATACGGCATTATAATCGTTTTAATTTTACTTTAATAAACAGATCGATATATTTACTGGAATGCAGCATAAGTTCAGCGATACTGAGTACACAGGTAATTGCCATCGTGAGAAATCCGCAGAGTCTACGACCCCATCGGTCGAGCAACAGGGCGAGTAATAACCCAGCTGGAAGTTCTGTGGCACAGGCGATCGAGAACGACACGAACACCGAGCTCTGGATAAGTTTTAATGAATACACGTGACCGTCGAACGGGATCAGGGTGAAACACCTACAAGATTGTATCGGTTATTTATGAAGGTTTTCTCGCAACATGAACTCGTATCTTATACTTGCCAGAATGCAACTAGAAGAATAGTGTTTCTCGCCAACCGTGGCGTTCTGAACAGATCGAGCAGCGTCGCTGATTCTTGAATTTTGTCCGGTGCCTCCATGTTACTCTGCAAGAATTTATTTCGAGAATAATTAACGAAAGATATAATACGAGTCGTGCCTTTAGCCCTTACACAGTTCAAAATTCATAACACACTGAAAAGAAATTTTATTTTCATTTTATTCGTCATTAATAGATAGCACGAACAGTGGCACTCTGTTATTAGTCGGCATGGCTTTTGATATCGAGATTTATTAATATAATGGGTGGTTGGTTGATTAAATACTTTTCTGATCCGAAATACAGTCGGGAACAAAACTAAGTGGATTAGTGGAGAAAATGTAAAAATTCATTTCAATCATTTGCTGAACTATCTGCATATTATTAGAAGGAAATATAATAAATAAAACTCAAGTATATGAGGCTGATACTAATTTGATTATACTTTCTTCACATCTATTTCCATTAACTATAGCAGCTTATTTTTATCCCCGATTGTACTTGTAAATTGTAAATATTTTATAATTTCTATATAATTTCCCAGATTGACTTCAAATTTTGTACGAGATCGATATAATACCACAATGGAATCGCGACAGTCAAGTTTCATTTCATATTTCATTTTTCATCGCGTTTCATTTTTAAAACCTGTCTATGCATGTTAAAATACATTCGCGAGTCTGTGTGTTTTCGATGTGAATCAAATATATCTGTCAGCACAGATTCAAGTACTGTACCGTATGATTTCGCGTAAGCTTTCTAGAATTCTATTTGATCGAACTTACGACTAATATATCGTAAATACGCGAGTCTGGATTTCTACGATTGATCCTAGCTATTCTCCGTAGTTTCTCAACAACCTTGTCCATCATCCCGTTGGAAACGTACCAGCTTGAACAGAGAAAATACGAGTGATATGGATCGATAAGTAAATTTGCATAAATCTCAAAGCGCAAGTTGAGAATTCGAATAATCGAACAATTAGGAGTTTACTTACCGGGCGCTCTCGGGAAGAATCCACGGTGTGATAGCGACAGATAACAGCGGTATGGCAGTAACGTAAGTAAAATATCTCCAGTTCGCGATATAATAGGCTATCCATGGTAAAATTGTACTGGCCACTGCGAAGTATACGCCAAAGGCGATATTCACGACCAACGTTCGTTTCGAAACAGCCATATATTCGAGCACTGCGGGATAATTGATCGTCGATGACTCTCGGAATAACTGATTATTATATCAAGATACTTAACGACGATTATTCTTTATGTTGCAGTAATAGAACATGGAAGATTTATCGAGTGAAACCGGTTATTATTAATATGGAGCAATTGATGACGAGCCGAATGAACGATACCATCAACATAATTGTAGGATAATTGTAAGATTATAAATATAATTCCGATTTTAAATTAATCCGTTTACTCTGCAAACGTGAATGTTCCGAGTTTGAGCTGGTCCGTATAACAAAAAGCGCTACATAATGCACGTGTTTTGCTTCTAACGTATTTAAACGAATTACGTGTTGAAAATTTTGTGATAATTTTCATTTCGAACGAATATACAGAGTGGTTGGTAACTGGTGGTACAAGCGGAAAGGGGGTGATTCTACGCGAAAAAAGAAGTCGAAAATATAGAATAAAAATTTTTCGTTCGAGGCTTTGTTTTCGAGAAAATCGACTTTGAATTTTCGCTCGATACGCGTGCACTTTATCGCGTCTCGTTATAACGGATCTCACTGTAGATCGTTGTCTCGATGGAAGAATTAAAAAAAAAATTTGTATTCTATATTTTCGACTTCTTTCCGCTTGTACCACCAGTTACCAACCACCTTGTATAACTCGATTTAAGAATATCAAGATATAACTATCCTCGACGACATGAAAATCGATGAAACGATCTTTAACAATAACAAAATCAATATATTCATCTCTGGTGGTGGCAAAAGCTCTTGAATAAAGAACTCTCGAACCGTATAGTTCAATCGAGTACAGCAACGTCAAAATTATCTTCGAGGAACAATTCATCAAAAATTTCTCACGCAACATCATCTTTCACGTAATAGAAACATTGACTTCATACTAACGTTATCTCTCGCGTGACTGAAACATTGGCTTATCGGTCGAACCTCTCGCACTTTCTACTTCGTAGAAGGCTTACCGATAATCAGAGGAATGTTGATACAGTTATCGAACGCCAGTCCAGTGAGAAACCTACAGACGGCGAATGACCAAAAACTATTTGCGCTGGCAGTGAAAATGGAGGCAAAAAGGGCGATACCATTGCAGAACATTAAAGCTGGGATACGACCCTTGTGATCGGCGATCCAACCGACTAGGAAACCACCGATGATGGATCCGCAGAAGAAGATGGCCTGCGCCGTTGATACGAGGTATTCTCGGTCGCATACCCAATCTAGCTAATCACCAAGGTTAAGAGTTAGTCAGCGAAAAACCAGATTCATATTTTTCAGAATATAATTTTAATCCTGCTGCGGTCTTCGAATTTTTATATCTCGATTCTGCTCGCAGTTCGATGAATGAAAGAGTTCTTTATGCTCTGAAAAAAACGTTCGCGTAAAATCGGAACGAGGAATTATCCGTACTAACAATTATCGTCTTATACTTTCTTTAAACTTAAGAAATTTACTATAACAAGGTTAGAGTAGATCGGAAATGACCCAAAGAACGCAGCAGAAGTGTAAGAATTTCGAAGCATGCGATTCAGACAACGATGTGAATACTTCACCTCAGTTCCTATACTAGGATATGGAATCTGCGTAAAATTATACTCTCATTGAGTACATTTTATCGTTTTGTTTGTTTGGAAGCCCGATGAGCTCAGGCTCTTATCGCTCTTCAACAGCTCTGTGAAGTTTACGTCCTTCCGTTGACATTGTTCGTAATAAGGATAAACGTTCGTCACTGGAATCGCTATCTTAATCCTAAACACCCCATACGATAGATGACTGATCATTTTAATTATTAAAATAAGAACCAAAGTCCAGACAGAGTAATCCAAAAATATCTTGTATCTTATCGTGAAATTTTTCTACAATATTTTCTAATAATTTTCGAAATGTTCGAAAATTCGAGAAATTCCAGAAATCGCGATATCTCGCATATTTTTCACAATATTTTAAAGTCACTTTCTACGAACAATCAAAAATATCGTTCAAAGTTTAAAGGAGCTTTCGTTGCTACGTATATCTCCTTTTCTTTCTTTCCTTCATTATACATACTTACCTCTCTTCTTCGGTGAAATTCGAGTTTACTAATTCGTCTATCCTGCACCAGTGTTCCGTGGGAATAATCGTAATGAAAAATTGCGAGAAATACAGAAACGCGTACGTCGCGCCATAAGGTAGTAACGACAATAACAACAGCCATTGATATCTCCCGTAGTCACCGACATACGGCAGAACATCATCGAAACTTTCCAATCTTGGTCTCAATCGAGTCTCTTCAGTGGGCAATATAGAGTTACTCTTCTCGTCCTTCATTTCGCTGAAACAGAATCCATCCTTGATTTCCAGGCGTAGCAGTATAAAAGTCGTATAACAAAGTTTTCAGTCTTCTAGTCTTTGAAATAAATGTCATTCGGCAGTTCCTTTGATGTTTCACATTCTGTGATTCCAATTACAATGCTCCTTTCCTCTCCCACAAACAGGAAATTATTTTCTGACAGAACGCAGGAACAATCTTACCCGTCATTCACGTTTTCCCCTTCCATAGTTCGAGCAGCAAAGTCTCAATTATGATTTTAGATTTTGAAAGGCAACGGAGATGAAAGAGGAGACCCGATATGCTGATCGAAAGACGTTCGGAAATGAACTGAAAGAACGAGCGAAGTCCGGCAACTGTTCGCTTTGTTTTCGATTCGGTTAAACGTTAAATTAAGTGTAAGTGTTTGCTCGAGTGCCGGCCAATTACTGTGCCGGGAGTCAAGTGAATCGTGACACGCGACTCGTTCAAATTGAATTGCATACGAACCACGCTCGCGAGATCATCTTTAAAAAGGGCTGATTCGGTATACGCGGCGATGTCAACGTGATATCTACATGTCTGAGGAAAGTTTCGACGAAAGAAATAGCCTCGAGTGCTGGTTAATGGTGTTCGAGTTATCGTTTGGATATCGATATTATAGATTTGCAAATGAGATAGAAGAACCGAAGGAAAGTTTGTTGACTCTGTCATATTTAATTAAATGCAGGAGAAAAATTGAATGGAATAATTTTCTGATTAATATTGTTTGTTTATTACTCGTAATCCTCTTACCCGGCGACTTAAGGATGACTTCCGGTTACAGTGCTTAACTAAACTAAGTTTTCGATCAATATATTGAACTCTATTGGAAAATAACCGAGAAAATTTTAAGCCATCGAAGGCTAAGAATAAATGAAATAATTGAAGGTTTTTCAAACCTGTTTTAACACTAATATCAGGGATATAAGAAGATGGTACTTCTGATGTATCAACGCAATTATTTGATTATTTACCATTCGTTAAAACAGACGGTCTTAGGGACTGAGGTGGTTAATTAGATATTGAAAAATTAAAAGAACGATTTCCAAGTTAAAAGTAAAATAATATATCGATCTTTCGCAAAATTTTTATATCAAATTGTTCATTTTTGGGAAATGGGATTCAGGGAAATTAATCATTTGCCAATTAAATTTAAGCGAATACGTGAAACAATATTATCATATAGAATAAACACGGAAACGAAACAGCTGACAGAAAAACCATCGATTTCGAGACATCGATTAGAATGACTAATGTCATTGTCAGGAGCGAGAAAGTGGTCGAGTGCTCTAAATAACTGACCTGTTTGGAAAATACGACAACGAGAAACGTTCGTGTCTACGAGCCATCGTGTCTACATAATAAATACTTGCGTGTGTACGTCTACACAAATGGCGGCATTTTTAAAATCAAAAATAGAGTATATTACCCTTGATCGTCCAAACGAAACAATTGCTTATAATTACAAGACATTTGATACAGGACTTTGAGAAATCAATATGCTACAATTTGTTGGAAACATTTAGCTTGCACATAAATCACATATGAGCCAAACTCACGCGACTGATAACGTTACATTGCACTGAAACTGAGGACTCGATCGATTCTCAAAATTCCAAATACAATCTTTTAAATTAATTTTCACTCATTATCAAGAATCCAATCAAAATTTCTTTTTCCTAATTTATTAGTAACATTCTTAGGTAGAACTAATAATTATCGCTTCTCTTTTATAAACGATTATCAAAGCGAAAAATTAAATTCAGTCTATAGAAGAAAATGAATACAGAAGTTGAAACCCTTATCTGTCACCAAACGATCCTTCTATGTCTAATTAACGATAGTCTCACGACGTCAAAGTGAAACTCCAAACTGATCGTTTCTCGTTGCTCTTTGTTCAAAATATCGATCACGATTAATCAGGCACTACCAACCACATCCACTAATATCACTGTCAGATCGATTAACAGCAAGTTATGAAATTAGTAATTAAGGGCACCCTCGATCAAACCATTTTTCTCTCTCAACGTCACACTAAATCATGTCAAATGTATCTTTCCGTTCCAAATGTCGTCGACTAACTTCCAACGAACAAAATGTCTCGATACACTAAGTTCGATACCTTCGTGTTCTTTGTGGAGATAACCGAATAATTTTTCCGTTATTGTAGCATTTTCGTTGCTGCTTATTAATTTAAAAGTAAAGAAATAAAATTAGTTTGAAAAAGCAATTAAAGTAATTCACGTGGGTTTCTTTGAAGACGGCGGAAAATCGATGATAAAACGAAATAGAAATAGAAATAAAATAAAATAAAATCTGCGATTAAACGCATAATTAATACATGTTATTTTGAAAAGGAAATTGGCGATAAAATAGGCGAAAAACAGTTTCTATTAAAAAGGTTATACGAATAATCAACGCAGTTTGCTTCGAAGCAAAATTAGAATTGGCAATCGAGCGAATGATTGACGATTTATTTGAAAAAGTTAGCGGAATCAATGACTAAACAAGCGAGATTTCGTTAAACATACGATTTCCTTCGTAAAGAAAGAAAAAGTAGATTTGTTGATTACACGAATAATCGCTGCAGTTTATCTCAAAGAAGAAATAGCGCGGATGGTCAAACAGGCGAGAAACAAGGTTTCTCCGGGAAAAGAAAATAAAATAGCTGATCGAGTAAATAGTAAATACAATTTACCTTGAGAAAGAAGCAAACTCGAGCAATCAACACTGTTTCCCTCGAAGAAACGCTAAAATTAATGGTCAAACAATCAAAGTAAGTAATTTTTCTCGAGGATAAAGTAGGATCAGTAGTTAAATCAACAAGATTGGTACAGCTTCCCTTCAAGAGACACTATGATCAATATTTATACAGGCAGTCACGGAATCTCCCTTTCGACTGATCCAATCATTGAGTGAAACGATTGTATTCGATGAAATTTTCCTCGAAAATGAAGCAGAGTCGCAGATCCTTACGTAAACGACCGATCAAGTTTCCACGGCAATAAACCTAAATTCCCTGGCTAATTGAAAATATAAAGGAGACACGACCACATTTCCATTTAAAGAAATGCAATTGTTAGTTAAACAACGATAGGATTTTCTTATTCGAAAAGAGAGGAGAAAAACGTCCGATGTTCACGAAGTCTTGTACAAATATGAAGGGGAAACCGGCTCGCGTATCGCTGATATAGAAGCTTGCTTAGCGAAGACGAACACGATACTCGGTGACACGTGTTTGCCAATAAAAAAGGAGAGAATCGAAGAGAAACGGAACCAAAGGAAGAAACGTTGATTGACAGTGGAACCGGCGAAACTAGAAATAGTTTGGAAAACTCGATTTTCCGATCGCGAACATCGAGGACCACGTGCTCGCGTTGCCATTGATCGAACTCCATTTAGGTTTGCGGCAAATCGTCGCAACAGCGACGTTGGTAGAACAGAGACACAGAGTTCTTCTGTCTCACAAAAAGCAAGGTGCATACATATGTATTTCCTTGTTTCTCCAAAGCATAGTGGCGCCACGCCGGAAACCGGTTGTCCGAAGCCAGCCATACTTTTCAATGGTGTTGAAATGAACTGTATTGTCGTCTTGTCGCGTACTAAAATTGCGATATATGGACGGTGTTAAAAATTGACGTTGAAACACAACTGATTTTTGCAATTTAAATAACGAATGTATTGAAACGAATTCAGTGGATTTTTCAGGTAAATTTGTCGTTTGTTTTACCGGGTTTGATCTTGGATCGACTCTAGTATATTTTTCATATTTAATTGAAATGGGGAATTGCGTTATGTTATTTGTTGATACTCTGTAGGTTAGAAATGTTAGCATCGTTATTTTAGAATTAATATTTACAAAAGGCATAAATGTAATTGAATTCTAAAGAGGATTAATTAAGAATGCTCAAGCTTTTTGTGAGATTGGTTTTTTCTTGCAAGCTACCTCTATAAATTAGACCTCTCCTGAAGGGACACGTAGTTTCGTCAACCGGTTTCTTCTAACAAGATTCGTAGAATTAGCTTTTTGCGAAGGGACTGATTTATGAATATTGTTTCTTCTGAAAAGACTGCTTTGTTACCATAAAAAATCAAGGACAGGTTTTCGTAGTTTATATTCACCGAAATATTCACACACACAATAATTTCGAACAGTACGATTAACAAATTACTAGATATGTCTGTACAAATCTCACCTTACGCTCGAAGATACAAGCAAAGCGAAAATTAAATTTCCAAAATCAAATATCAAGAACAGTAAATAACTATATGCAGAATATTCTTCTAGCGAAAGACAGACAGTCTCTACTCACTATGTACATACGAAGAGAAAGATACACACTACATTCCAAACACATGTCCAAAAACAGGAATGACCTCGTAACTTACATAACACCACAACTGAAGAAATTACACCATATAACATTGAATGTGACGGATGTAATATGGCACATCAATTATCGAACAAAAAGTTTCATAAAATTCAAGTTAAAAGAAATATGGGATCCCGAAACACACAAAGGGTGTGCATAAGTTATGTACGTAACTTCCAACTTACACACATGCAATAGGTTTAACCGTTACTGGCGTTGATAATAACAGAAGCACAGTCATGGATCCGTTACCATGTCTAGCGTTGTTTCAACGAGTTTCATTCCCACTTGATTTAGTGTCGCTCCTAACCGCTGGTTCACGCAACAGAGAAGGATAAAATGAACCACGACAGATATACAATTACATACTTACGTACTATATGGTTCAAAGTCTATAAATAATATTGTAGACGGTATAATTAGAGGCCTTCTGTACTATTTCCGCACGCAGTAACGTCCTAAACGTATACACGGAAAACTTTAAATCGTGGCACAATTGAAGCCAGAAGAAATTTTAAAGTGAGCTAAAAAATGAAAAACAAGCCGAAGATTCAAGAATAACAGAATTACACTGGAAACTCTATTTGGGTGGGGGGGCGGGGAGGGTGCGTTTGAAAATCGATCGCGTATTACGCGGTAGGTAGTAGTTGACTGATATGATTGGAGTAATAAATGTCATTACGGATTATTTGATATCACTTTTGAATAAAACTTTTTGAATAAAATTCAATGTCAAGATTTATTCATTATCGATACTTATCTTGTTTACAGTAGATTGTAGAATCGAGATATTCTGTTCGTAATTTTTTATGAAAATGTTCTTCGCTTTGATGAAGAATTTTTATTTTTAAAATGATATAAATGTGATATCTCGACGATATAAACGATGCTTTTCTTTATCTGTATATAAACTAAGCAACTTCTAGTTTTATAGATTTTTACACAAAGTTCGTCAAAATCATACGTAAGAAATATTTTCTTTAGATCTTGTACCGATTTACTGAATTACATATAGTAAATCATGCTAATATTTAATAACTAAATATAACTAGATATAAGTAATTATATTAAATAACAAACGGGATCACAATATTGTTTATGGGTACAGAGACCTTAGAAAAATTATGATCGTAGTCACGTAATTACATTGATTCCTCAAGAATCCTGTCTACCTTGATAGATCATTAAGCAACGTGACTGGAATTGCATTGCGTCGTCGAAGGAAAATTTTTTATCTTTACTTTGTTGTATGAAAATGCTTTCACTGACTGTGTAGAGGTCGGATTGAGGGAAATCTGTGTTCGCTTCTGGTTTCCATAACAGTAGAACGATGGATCTTGAATAATAGATACATTTCTGTTATGTATTATAAACACGTAACTAAAGAGAATTCCATAATATTACCCAAAAACAGTTCATTCAATTTTAATTTCTGACTAGAAGAGACGAGAAATTCGCTAATGGAAAATTTTCATTTTTAAAATGCTTTACATTTATTAATACTCTTTTTTCGAAAACGATACTTATCGTACCATCTAATACTCAAAGATCAAAGCCTATCACAGTTTTCTGTTCCATCTTTTTTAAATGCTTAAAATATTAAACCTAAATTTAATATTTTTTATCATTTTATTAACACGAAATCTGTTATTAATTATTTACTGTAATATTGTACAAATATTTCAGTCTTCATTTTGCCATACTAATACATAGTGATCGTGATCTATCTTGATCATCTATCTTTTCCAAACTGATAATGTATTTCTTCATGGAATTTACCAGTTTCACTTCCCTATTGTTCATTTATCACCTAGTATCGGTAACAGATTATGTTATACGTGTTTCGTCGGCAAAACAAACAGAACTAAAGGATCTAAGAATCGCTCAGTAAGTAACAATGCGATTATGGCTGATTTCAGACAATCTGCGGCATTAAATTTTCTCACGTTGTCTCGTAACGATCGTGATTTTCCTTCTGATCCTTCAGATTAAACGTCCTTGAACATCGTTAACTAAATCATGAATTTATAACGAACCCCATTTTTCATTATTTTTTAACAAGATTCCAAAAGATATGAAAAGTAGACAAAACGGAGAGTTTATCTGAACATAATATTTATCGAATAAATCGAAATTTTATTACACGTATTTAAATATTTAAATAATCTATCATTCGAGTGTGTAATTTGTAATTATAAAATTTTATAATTCGTAAACTCGTAGAAGGCAATTAAAAACTCATGAATACACAAGTGTGTGTCACTTCATGTATGTACTTGTTGTATCGGGTATTTATGACATTCAAATAATAATATCTACATTTAGCTTTCGAAAATTAACTTGCTAATACGAAGCGTATTTACCTTCATATTTTATAATAAACTTAATTATTTCGTTAGCAATGAAACATGTGCGTCTCGCAGAAATGTAAAAAATCGTAGACAAATATAATGTTCCTAGTTTTACTTAACTTCCTAATTTTATTTACAATGATTATTGTAACGAAGTGTCTTCAAGTGGCAATAACTCAAATTTAATCCAATTTTTACGAACGCATAATCAAACTCGAATTTTATTCTTTAAGATATAGTTCATTCGAGTAACTCTGAAACGTAATTAATTAAAGCTTAGAAACGAAAGATTAAAAACATTTAATCCCCAATGGTGTATCTATTCCACTCTATATTAATATTAAAAAAAACATACAAATCGGCGTCAAAAGATGTCAATATTTACAATCATAAAAATCGCCACGTTAAATCATCTTTTCATCTACTAATCCCACTCATAACAGCACACTCACCAAACAAACTATCAATGATCGCAAACGAGTCACAATGCCTTTCACATTTTACGTAAGCAAAAAAAGAATACAACGATCGTGATAGAAACTTTACAAGTGTCCCATTTACATATGTGCGTGTCTGTGTCAAGACTGCAATCAGTAAGATTAATCTCGTCTGTCGTCGATAACATGCTTCTCCGCAACCTTACTAGTTGGCACCGAATAATGGTACAATCGTCTCGTAACATGTATGATTGATAACTCGTCACGCTAGAGGGGCATATTCATTACTCGTCGCTTCAGATTGCATCACGTTAATATTAATTAGCGACAGAAACTACGATAAAGGTCGCGAACTCTCGTATGTTGAACCTTAACATTGGGGCAGTGAACGATATTTATGGAGTAGAGATGATATAGCACTGCACGTACGTAGCTGTGCGCATAGCATCGGATTCCATTGACTGTTAAGGGAATTAAAATGAGAAGAGAGAAGAATTTTCCATAACGATGCTACTAAACGGTATCGAGAAGAATCATTTCGTCGATGGTCTACAATAAAAGATTATAATACGTACTTGAGGCGGATAAGTCTCCTACGTGAAAATTACATTGAAGAAGAAGAAGAGAAAGAGAGCGATATAGAACCATGCGTTCCTTCAAGAAAAAAGAAGAAAAAAACCGACTAGATGAAGTAAGTAGTTCGCAAAAATATAACGTATCGTACCTTCGTGACTTTCCATACGAAAGTCGTATTCAGCTCTCCGCGGCTCACTGAATTAAAAAAAAAAATCGTGTTTGTAAGTGTGCTTTAGATACCGAAAAAAACAAGTTTTAAAAATCATGTGACAAGCGCATTTTTAAATCTGAGACGTTATCCTCTTTTGTTCTCCCGCCCCTGCCTTTTCTACGCCCGTCGAGATCGAATTCTCGCGATATTTTGCAATTCGTAGCTGCCTCTTTGGCACGAACAATTAATGTCACGTTTTTGGAGGATTAGACGCTGAAACTATTAAGAGCTGCTCGTCAGAATATTCCTTTTAATCTTTCACACGATGTAAACTTCCGTGGTAATCGACTTTGAAGTTTATTATCTCGTAATCTTTTCATCGAATTTTAATCCTTTTAGGCTTAAATCTGCCGAGTTTCTGAGCACTGCGTACACATGCAAGCAAAATTTCTCTGAGAAGCGGAAAACTTCGAAATTTTTGTATTTATCTATAACGGCATTGTTTTGCATTTGTATTTGTATTTATCTAAATTTCAAGAATGTCTGAAAGTTGCGAAAATTAAGACATCGATATTTTCTTGGTTGCTTGTGGTAGCTGGTATGGCAAAGTAAGTGTACGAAATTTCTGGGATCTATGGGAAAATTCTCGTTTAGCAGTTACGCGTAAGAAAACTTTCAGAAGCAATCGTAATTAATAAATTGACAGTGGAAAAAGTAATTGGCCGATCGCGAATGGTTTTTCCACGCTTATTATAGCTTTAAATTGCGTTACATCTACAATTAGTCTTGAATTGTACCTCCGTAAAAACAAAAACATATTTCTCCACTGTAACAGCACGAACGACTCCCACGCATACGTCGAATACTCACTGCGATTCGAATTCCAGGTATTTGTAGCTCGACGATATTTCTCGAAACACTCTGAAATTGGAATATTCTTCGCGCATTTCTAAGATTCTCCAAGAAGAGATTTCAAGCACTTCTAGGGAGAAATTTCTTGGAAGATTATCTCTGTACTCTTTATGAACATAACGTGAACTTGGCATTATAATATACAGCATGTTGAATGCTGAAATTATCGATTTTATATACAGATTGTTACGACCGTTCGCGGAGAGACGTTGTTGGAATAAACTGTGATTTATAACTTGTTATATCGGTGTCTTATTCAATTCAATAACGCACACAAATACAAAGGAAGGGTATTGCAGATTTATGGAGATTATGGAGAAAGATATTAAATTTGTCAATAAATGCTTTGTTACAGTTGGTACGACCGTTCGCGGAGAGATGCGGTCGCGAGGACGCGTCAGCAAGAGGCGTAAATTCTCGCGACGACTATGTTAATCGACGCCGCGAAATAGTCGTTCCCCTGTTTCGGTTAAGACAACAGAGGTGGTTTAATGAATGTAACACTGTATTAACAGGTTAACATAGAATGATATATTTTACAATAATATGATGAATATGTTACAGAAATTTGACTCGACTTTACGATATCTCTAGATAAATTCGTTTGCTCGTCAGATTTGTCGAAGTGTCACGTTTGACTCGTCAGAAGGAACTGATCCCCTTCGATTATTCCTTTGTCTCATTTGGAAGATGACCCCCACTATGCTCGGGTCACGCCACCGCTCGCGCCTATGATCACGTATGCCTCTTCTTGCGTGAAAAACGTAACGGTCAAAAATCGACGTTTCTAGAGCTCGCTGCTTGGCAACAACTATGCTCTCGTCGATACATTGTATATGATCCGACGGGCAGATAGGGCGGTCTGCCTGCGACACTGTAGGGCCGCGAGCGACGGTTAGAAAATACAGCCTGTGGTAAGCCTCGTGGCGTAACACAGATTTTACGTTAATTTTATTCGAAAGATTTAGGTCAAATTTTTCCTTCGAAGAAGATTTTTCTGTCTTCAAAAGCGATTTTCCATCATTAATCGAAATATCATTTTTGCAATGGCTTGCTAGTGGGATTACGTGTTAAAACGTTTAGCTTTAAAGAGGATTATGTCCATCTCGGCGAGACTAGGCTCTCTAAAAATTGATGAATCCTGTACAAACAATATCTATAGTAAGCAACGCGTCGTCAAAACTTCAAAATATTATTACCCCGCTTTTACGTCGCAGATGTCGACAAAAATATTAATGAGATTTCCTAAGATAATCTCATACTTATTTGTATCGTTAATTCAATCGACTAAGGAACAAGTGGTGAAGAACTATTAGCAGAATCCAGGGAAGGTTTTACTGGCAAGTTTTATTACAAAACATCTAAGAACGATTTACATCATAATAAAAATAATCGCGCTATCTCGTCGCGTGACATGCGCACGAGGTCTCTGCGATTGCTAATCGATCTACAAATACTTACACGTACATATGTACAAAACTCGTGGCCATACACCACGTTGTCCATATTATTTTCATCTCGTTAATATATTTTGTATATTTATGATGTTATTATTTTACTAGTATAACGATTATTGCACTATATTCTATAAGATGGAGCTTTTGTACGAACAATTTCAGGAACTTTTATAACAAAGGAAAGTACTAATTTTTAACATTAACTACCCACGACAATTTACGACAATTATTTTAACCTACGTTCTTACTCTAATTTTTATTCGCTCGCCTAATGATTGAATTTTTAATCAATCATTGTTGATGAAAAATTGCGATGATAATTGCATTGCAGATCTTTATGCAAATGCATATTTTCGTGGATACAATAATACAATTGAAAGATTTGATACAATCGAAAGGACTTGGGCAAAAGTATGTTTCTATCCATTAAATATCATCGATAGTGCTGTACATTTGGATATTTTACAAAATTTTGCGTCATACGCATTCTATAAATTTTCGTATCTTCGAATCACCCATAATTGCATAAAAATCCGCCGTTTTGTGATAATGAATATTAATGACGGTGGAATTTAAGATTACTGGATTCAGTAACTTGTCTTACTCTAATACATGTATTGCACGTTTTTGGAAGATTAAAGATTCTTTGCTCGAGATCAACGCGACAAATATTGTACTTCGTGGTGAACGTTTCGCTACAGCCTTTCGACCTCTGTGATCGAGTTTTCGCTTTTCCTCGATTTTATACTCGATCTCCGTAGCATGCTACTCCTTGAAGGTTCACCGCGAAGCGACGCTCTCATCGAATTCCTCGCACTGCATCTAGAAAATGATCGGAACATGGCGACCGGTGGTGTCTCCTCGTCCTCGCGTTTCCTGTCAAAACATTGCGTTTAAAAATATTGAATCCAATCGCTTAAAGATTTGAATAACTTCCCAACTCGATCCTTCTCTTCTGTTCAAAAGATTTAAAAAGCATTTGAAGAAAGAAGATAGTCCAGTTTTCTTTTGAGAGATTTAACAGATTTTAAGAAGAAAGTAATACGAAAGCATACGAAGATGTAGATCTAATAGAATGCTTGAGAATCTTGAACTTGGAGCTTGAAGATCTGTGAATATCTTTGAAAAAAGGAGACTGAAAGTTCCTTTATGTGATTTTACCTTCCGATACAAGGTACATCCCACATCTTCTGATCTTTTCCAAAATCCTCGCCGTCCTGCAGCGTCTGCGGAAGATCCTTATTCAATGTTTCCGGCAAAAAGAGAGTCAGAAGACCGCCCATAATTCCGAGTGTGCCCAGCACAAGAAGAGGTAGGAACGAGGACACAACATTGAGATAGACTACGAAGGGTGCGAGGATACTAGCAACGTATCCCATTATATGTATCAAAGCTACACCCTGAGCTCTAACCACAGTTGGTTATACTTCAGCCGCATATTGGAGACCGATATTGTATGAAATGTTTATCCAAAATCTACCGAGAATTGCCAGAGAAGCTGTATATATACCTGAAAAAAATTTTAGCATTAGTTTTTAATTCTAATTTTTTATGAAATAATTTTAGAAAATTTTAAGGAATAAAAAGGGAAGAAATTATTTTATCTGTCTGTAATTTGTCTGGTTGTCTGCAATAGTTGATACAAGCATTTGCTAAGCTTAATATAAGCGTGCTTAGCTCTAAGCTAAGCACAAGCAATAAGCTTCTTATCTATAAAACGTTAATCTAGCCAATTTGAATCTAAGGGATTGTATTATGGATTACGGCTACTGAAAGCCATATAGCACTGCTGGAGCGCTGAAGCCCATCATTTTGAGGACTATTGCCAACGCCCTTTGATATATGCGGAAATACGAAGCGATCTTATGATCAAAGCAGTAGAAGGGGAAATAAAATATCTTTACAACGGATACATGATAGGGCTTGGAAACTATTCTAGCAATGTAGCAAATAATCTACAAGCATTTGCATGTTATAAATATTCCAAAATATACATTTTCTTCCTTTCAAAAAGCACAATGTTATACGAATGAAAAATATTCGTCTGATTAAGTCAAAATTATCGACTTAGGTTATTTAGAAGATTGATCAGTAATATAGAAGGGTGAATATATAAAAACGAAATGTACGAACTATTGGAAACGGCAGAAGCCCAGATGCTGAAGATACCAGAAATAACGAGGGAACCACACGCCAGCCATCTTCTGCCCCATCGATCAAGAACGAGCGTGAGGAACATGTCAGCAGGCAGCTCGGTTGCTGCAGCAATCGTGAACGTAACAAACACGTCCAGGCCTAAATTATCGACGTTTCGTACGTGACCATCGAACACCAAAGAAATCGCCATCCTATATTTCGTAAAACAATTTCATATGATAAAGAAAAGCACGCTATCATATTTCATGTGAGAAGCAAATTCCTTGCTTCAGAAATGAAGTATTTTTAGACAAAAGATATAAAACTGTTCGTGAGATTTTTACAAGATACAATTCCGATTTTACGTCAATCTATTTGATATCTGTTTAATAGCGATACGAACCAAATAACAATAAATAGAATCGTGATATTCCGTAGTCGTGGCGTTCTAAATAGATCCAACACGGAGTACGTTTTGTCTGCTTCCTCCTCTTTGCAGATTCTGGCACAGGTTTCCTGTTATTAGCAAATTTTTAACTAGTTAATGTCGTTTGTCTGTTTTTCTTACAAATTTATGTGAACCTGTTATGTGTACAAAGATTACGATAAAATCCGGAAGAAAGTTTATGTTATATTTGTATGAGACGATCCTTTCGAAATAGTTTACTTGGACGTTCGCAAATTTTTTCATTTTACTTTATAAAACATCAAACCTCTGAAAGTCGATTATCTCCTTATATCGTACATTAATGTTAATATTGCCATGATCTATTCATAGACTGAGCAGTTTCCAAATGTTTAATCTATTTGTATAAAAATTTTCAAAGATAAAAACAATATACAAATTCAATAAATAACATACAGAAATAGACAATAACAGACAATAACAGAAATTGACAGCAATTTATCGCTGGCAATTTAGGTGATGAATAAGATATAAAATTACTAGGTTGTAAACAAATTTTCATTACGTAAAAGACCCAATTAGACTTCTATTCAAAGAAAATGATTATATGATATGCTTAAAGGCATATAAATTGGTATTTATAGAACGCACATAAAGCAGGAAAGATCATAAAAGTAGAAAATACGGAAAAGATTGCGGTAATCGGTTTATTTACCCGGAATCGTCTATAGATGTCATCGGGCACCTTGGTGCCGTTGATTCGCTCGAATTTACCAAGGATTTTAATGGCCCTCTCTATCTGACCTTGACTGACCAGCCATCGAGCGCTTTCCGGTATCAACCATGGCGTACCTACGGCTAGAACAAGAGGAACTGAGGTGACAATACAGGTCATCCTCCAGTCGGCCAAATAATAGGCCATCCAGGGTAGAATGCAAGTTGCAAATGTGAAGAATATTGCGATCGACATATTCGCCACGAATGTCATCCACTTTGGTCCAACGTATTCTAATACTGGAATAAAAAACATAATATTTAGAAGAATCATCTGTGAAAGAAATATTCTGTGAATAAAGAATGGAACAATATATTAGGTTGTCGCAGAAATTTCTTTCGTCTCGTAAGGAGATAATAGACGCATACTATTTTTTGTTTTATATTATTTTATTGAATTATATTCATTGGGACAAAATAGATCATACGTAATTCAATAAAATAATATAAAACGAAAGAAACTTTTGGGGCAACTTAACGCAATATGAAGAAGAAAAATTTGAGTTACAAATATATAAAAAGTAGATATACAATATATAGATTAATTTAACAAACGTGTTTAGTTCTACGATTAAATCGTGTTTAGATCTAATAACAAGGACTTTAATAATTTTCCAATGATTGTTCAAGCCCATTTAAATTTCCGTAAGTGTTTCGATACTTATCGACAAGAATACGTTTCTATTTACGAATTATACAGGGTGGTTAGTAACTGGTGGTACACGCGGAAAGGGGATGATTCTACGTGAAAAAAGAAGTCGAAAATATAGAATAAAAATTTTTCGTTTGAGGCTTTGTTTTCGAGAAAATCGACTTTGAATTTTCGCTCGGTACGCGTGCACTTTATCACGTCTCGTTATAACGGATCTCACTGTAGATCGTTGTCTCAATTGACGTTATTTTTAAAATTTTTAAAATTTTTAAATTTTTAAATTTTTAAATTTTTAAATTTTTATTCTATATTTTCGACTTCTTTTTTCGCGTAGAATCACCCCCTTTCCGCTTGTACCACCAATTACCAATCACCCTGTATTTCTTAAAGATACAAAAGGTAGAATCACGCGTAACTAGCAATATCATAAATTAACTGTGAATAAACGGATCGTTAGAGTCAAAGGATCATTTACATAATTCAAACACGAGCGTGTGTTACCTTGTTAAGCTATTTATGGTAGATATTGAAAGATCGATAAGCCTGAGATACATATTTATGTCGAAACGAACATTCTCTACGGAAAGTCGAGTCTAATTCGATGAAAACAATTGACTTCCTGAACGAACATATCGATATATATCCACAGTGCAATGACAAGTAAATATTACTCTATTTTCGTACAAGAAAACAGATTAAAACGATGAGAAGTTATCTTGAACAATTGAAGTGACCTTCGCGATGAATGAATCTCGCAATTTCACGAATACGTAGACGAAATTAATGTCTGGTGCGTATACGTCCAATAAATTAGAAACGCAAGGTTGTAACTCTTTAATCGCATAACAGGACAAGATGCGATAAACACGTGGAAATATATCATAGTGAACAACATCTATTTGTAGTTGCCGTAAAATAGGGAGTAATTGCTCTTAATGAAGCAACCGTGTTAGCCACTTAATAGTGGCTTGCTTCTAATCCGGAATCACCTTCAATTAGTTGTAACTAGTGGCTTCCTGATAATTACCGCTCAGTGGTTGTTTCTTTTTTTTTTTTTTTTTGCTTTATTATAATTGCGATGCTCGAACCATGTTTGCCATGGAACTCGCTTCCTTATTTAAGATCACTTTGTACCATTGATTTTTACTTTTCATGCTTCATAATGAACCAATTTATAATTCATAATAAACCAAAATGACGAACGTTCGTTTAAATCACGAGTTTCAGATATTTCTATTCTCTAAAATTACCTGAATTAATTTTTATTAAATAAAATAGCTATAGGATAATTCCACAAATCAGATATTTTGAGCAGATATCTCGGAATTTCCTGTTTAATTCGCCGTAAATTTTCCCAATACGCTCTGGACCTCCTACATATATATAACGTGTCTATACATAACTGTTAATTCATCATTTTCTCGTAATCCTAACAAACAATGCTTAAAAACTTTAACTACATTTTGGATTATTATCTCGCACGAATAAATTTTAAGCTATTAATCGCTTTCCTGAAAATCTGGGTTGGTTATCAGCTTCGGTACGAGACCATCGAGTAACTCCGGTACGCATGAACGGAAATAATCTCCCAGTTATATCCAAATGTTTAATAATTTTCTACATAGAAATTTAATGAAAAATAAGAATAGAAGAACCTCGCATTACAAAAATCAACTTCCATGAAATCTAAATATTATTTATGCTGTCTGTAATTTTCAACATCTTCTTTCGCAAATCATCATCACCATCATCATCATCACCATTGCGACAGCCATTCTAAAATATATGTATCATTAATTTAATAGAAAATAAGAGTAGAAGAACCTCACGTTATAAAAATCAATATTCATAAAACCAACAAAATATCGTTTTTTAAATATATGTATCATTCAGTTTGTATTGCCTTTACAACGCGTAGATAGGGCGAGGAGATCTCTTCTGAAGACGAGATATTATTCTCATAGAAAGGATACAGAAAGGAGAAGAAGACGTAAAGAAGCTTCTCTGAGACCACTCGTTTCATCACTTCGCCTCTCAAGGTTTACTGCCTTTAACATTACATTATTCGCGCAGAAAAAGTATTCGCTTTTCTCCCAGCTGTTTCCGTCACCCTGTAATTTCATATCGTGTTACCGTTCGATCAAAAGCGACAACTCATTTATTGTAAACGAAGATTCCGTGCGGCACAGTTAGCAAAGATAAATTACAGACGATCGTATTAATAATAATAATCTGACCGATATCTCGCAATGCGACCAATCGATAAACGCGAGCACCGTCCAACGCAAGGACGTTGTTAACGTTTCGAAACTGATTAACGTTCGTTCTCTTCTTTCTTTTCTTTCGTTTCTTCCTTCTCGCCTGTTGGCTCGTAAAAGTATCTTAGCATTTATAGACATTTTTTATTTATTTATATTTATTATATATGATGGTATCATAATTAGTACAACAAAGTATTATTACGTTTCCGTTATATATTCATGAATATATTGGAATTTCATTAGGATCGTAATAAAGTCATATAATAATTATATCGAATATGACGTCAGAATTATAAATACGGTTATTATAATGCAGAGTTTCAATTAAGTAAATTTAAAAATCTATATACAAGATACAAAATTATTTAGCGTAATTATATATTTCTAGGTTTATACGCTTTGCAGTCTCATATTTTCCTCCCACTGTTAGCATTATCTGCAGTTTGTATGTGAGTTGTATGAAGTTGATCGAATTCTACGCTTTCAACGAGCTGGTCGAGTGAGGTTCTGCTTGAATAAGTTATAAATCCTGGCAGGAAGAAAGGCACGTGTTATTGATATCGACTGGTTAGCTGGAATGTTGAATAGGAATTTAAAGAACCAACTCAAACTTTATCGATAATAAAATATGGAAAATATGACTGCAAATAATACGTGAAAAATAATGGAAATATTCTATAGGATATTTGAATGTTTATTAGAGAATTTTAATAATAATATGGAACATAAAGAAGAAAGAAATTCGATGATACTAAATAATGATGATACTAAAAATTTCAGTGATTTTTATTAATATAAAATTAACATTAATATAAATAAAAACAAAATCTATTATAAATGATATAGACGAACTTTTTAACTAAATATCGTTAGAAAGAAAAGTGACACAAGTATACATACGAAACAATACAAAAAATCCGCATCTATCTAGAGAAATTTGTTATGAATTTCAAAGTCTGTATAAATACGTATACTAATACATAAAGCTTCTAAAGCTCTAAAGTTTTAATGTTTAAAAAAAAGTACAAAAATATTTCTATTAAAATATATATGATATTTTCCACGGTATTTTCTACGCAGTTTCTACAATTAAGGATTTCCTCGTTTCCATCGATTTTCCTCTAGTTGTGAGACCCTCGGATAATCACGTCCCTTTCATTTTATCTTCGCTACGCTCGATTATAAATACGGAACTGAATATAGAATTATTTGCAAATCAATGAATCCGATGATGTAATTTGTTACGCGCTCGAAACGAATTAGTATCACTTATCTTAGTTTCAATCAATATCTCACTTTCTCAAGTCATTGATTAAAATACGATTTACACTCGTACAGATCGAGCCTTCTCTCTCAATATTTCCGTCGAATATTCGTGATCAATCGTTTAATCGACCTTGATAATTAGAATAGAAATAAGAAAATTCGAACGCCAAATCATTAACGAACCAGCCACGAATCTCGTCAACTTGGCCTTGTTTTGTCGAACAAATTGTAAATTTTTCCAACCTCGGCTTGAGTCATCGATTCAGGGTTAATGCACGTCACCTGAGTTTCTTTGTTCTCGATTTTCACAATTGGAATGCTGTCTGCAGGACAAACTTGCTATTCGATCAAGAAAACTCGTTTCAATGACTCGTCTGATGAACTTTCAATCAGCGTTCTTACGTTTCAACAGAGTCTCTTCAAAAGTTTCAATCAGGGTCTTAACGCTGTACTTTCAGGGTATAAAATATCTTTCAAGACAGAGACTAGTCTAGATTTTCTCTTCAGTATATTGATATTAGAACAATAACTGGAAAATATATTTCTACAGTATTATAATTGAAATTTTTTCATGTAGAGTTATAATAAAATTTTGTATTATAAATTGCCTGTATTATGGATATCAGACAATGAATTCAGCATGAATTATATCGATCTTATATTAAACAATTTATTAGAATTTTCAATGGAATATTTAAAATGTTACTTGATTGTTTTATATTATTATGTGATATTTTTACGAATTTTAAATAAGTTTGCTAGAAGAAGATGTTCATTTTAATTAAAACCATATACATGTATGTATGTATATATGTAGTATCGTGGACGAAAGGCCTGGGAAATATCGGACGAACTATGAACAGTGTCGCGAGAGCCGAGGCGCCGTCGGGCCCATCAATGTGTCATCGGTCTTTTCAAGTGCATAGTTTCGTGGAAAAGACCTACGTGACCCTGGCCACGAGCGTCTGCAGAACACGTGTGCGGTGGGCCTAGGAAAAGGGCAACAGAATGCGACAACGGCCAGAGAGGGTTAGTCGAGAAACAGTGTGCGAGTCGAGAAACAGAGTGCGAGCGGAGGAGCCGAGTGCGAGTCGAGCGGAGACGGAGGTTGCGAGTGGCGTTGCCGAGAGAGTGTGGATTGCGCTGTGTTCTGTACGTTTGGTATGAATAGTTCAAGTTAAGCCACAATCGTCTTTTCTGTCTGATTAACATCTCTATTGTCCACTCTTTGTAAACATATTACATCACGATATTACATATATATACATAGATTTGTAGTTGTGGAAGCGTTCGTTGTAGAACCATTCATTCGTTACCTTCGCTTTCCGTTGGGAAGTGAAAATTTATGAAAACCCTGGTATGCTATAGTTGTCCAGAAATGAAAAGCAATTTTGAACAACTAATCCTTTGTAATCAGAATATTGTCTCGTTAAAAGAGAAAACAAAATTAATACATAACTGATCGCGAAAACATAATTGATCGCGAGTATAGAGGGAAAATATTAGTATAGAAAATGATTGCGAACTAACTACCTTTAAATATTATAAATATTCAATGGTATATATAAATCCAAATATCTTAAAGTTTCATATTTTTATCTTGCATGAAATTCTTATAAAACAGGAAAATTAATTTTTCTCTGTCTCTCTCCCTCTCTTTGATATAAACGCCGCAGTTAAAAAATAAATATGTATGACCTCATGTATATTCATATGTATTTAAGCATCTTCCTTCGTAACTTTGAATGGTTTTCAATTTCATTTAAATTGTTGCATGGCAACGTGAGTTCTGTTGCAAAATTCATATACTTGTAGAAACGTCAGTCGTAAATCAAGCATAACAACAGTTTTACAGTATGTTGTAGAGATTACTTTGTTATTTAAACTTAGAGATCTTTCTGCTTACAGTAATTACAAAAAGTAACTGTACACCATCGTATTTAGAACAGCATTTATATATATACCAATTAATTAAGACTAAGTCTTAAGATAAGACTGATTAAAATATTAGCTTTCGTATCATTTGTAATACTTTCATACATGCTTATAAATAATTAATGCTATCAAAATGAAACGTAAAAACTGATTTAAAAAAAAAGGAAGAGAGACGCTTCATTGGGAAATAAGGATACATACGTACAAGTACTTTTTGTAGCCACTGTGTGGCTTTCAAACTCAATTCCAGGGCAAAAAAGAAATTATTGAAAAACGGTTACCTAATATGTACATCATAGTGAAGCAATTATCAAAGGCGAATCCAACGAAAAAACGACACAAAGTGAACTGCCAGAAGCTACCCGTGAACGCAGTAGCCACCCTAGCGAGAAATCCCATTAAATTAGCTCCGAGCAAAGCTGGTATTCTTCCATATTGATCAGCAACCCATCCAAAAATTAATCCTCCGAAGATAGCGCCGATGAAGAAGATACTTTGAGCTATGGTTGGCAGTGCATCATACTGACAAACCCATCCCAGCTGCAACAGAAAACTACAGTCGAATGATTTACTTCTGATCACGATCAGCATCACGGGAATCTTATAGCAATTTCAACGCCTCGATTAAACGAATTTTCGATCAAAGTTTCGAAATTCCTAATGAAGCGCGCCTCTGTCCTTTTTCCTTTCCCTTTGAGGAAAAAAGAAGGAGAAGCTTAAGACCCTGCGCGTTCTCGCGTCCTTCTTCTGGATGCTTCCTACCCCTCGATGAATAATTCTCCTCCTGACGAGCGACGCAAAGTTCATGGAAATCCACTGGAGCAAAAAGTCTTGCAATTTATGTCGAACAAATCTGTGTGTTCGCGCTGTTGCTCGTTATAACGTTTTATTAAAGTTTCTTTTCAATCCGGTATTTTCATTTTCAGTTTCATTTTCAGATTGTATTTTATTTGGCAATGTAACGCTTGAATTTAGAATGTACTCTGTAATTTCACTACATGCACTAATTATTACTGCAATATGTACTAGTAATTCTGTTACGTACTATAATTTTCCTCTGTGGAAATCGACATTGTTAATTTTCCCACTCCTGAACTATCGATCTTTCCACAAACGTTTATTCGACCCTTTTCATCGTTCTTCTTTCTTTCCAAAAATTGTACACTACGCTTATTTTTTATCGAAATAGATCATGCAAATAATCGAATACGACATACACAGTATAAAGGGATTGATTGATAGGAACAGATAAAATATTCAAAAAGCAGGAAATTACAAGTCGAACATTTTCTGTCACCTCGGATGCCACAGACGCATAAGGGACGGTGGTATAATTAAATTCCCATCCTTGTTGGCAATCTTTCGTTGGCCACGATGGGTCCGGTACGTGGCTTCCATTTAGCAAAATTTCCGTGTAATTTACATCGTACATGCTGCATCTCGAGTAACCTTCGCGGTTGACTGGTATCGCCAGCGACAGCCTGAAACGAAGGAGAAGATAACGTAGATTGGTTCACGGTCTTCGATGCCGATGGACGTTCCGACAAGCGAGTAATTAACGTTCTGTTTGAAACTCGACAAAAAACATTGGGAATCTGGAGTATTTGTTGACCTAATAATATTGATTGTTAGTCGAGTCTGATAAAACGTATTTGATTGGAATTTCATTTAAAGCGAAGAAAGTTATTTTCAATTGTAGCTGGATGTACGTTAATTGCTGTTTTCCTGTCTTTACAAATTACTCATTCCTTTGTTTCATCAGCCTTTTCGATTATTATTGTCTCGTATTATTATTGTCGAGTATTGTCTCGTGGTTATTATCTCAACGCTTTTATCGTGTCAATTTATTGCGTTGTGTTCATACGGGTTTGTAGAATATATAATAAACAATGCAATGAGAAATGAAAATGAGAAAATTTTGAAGAATTATTAAATTAGGTAAATTGAAGGGAAAGAAGTTCTGTGAAGGAACCGGGTTGGATCTAAACAGATAATAAAGAAAGATGATCCAAGATTTGCGACCTCCGACGTATGTCGAAAACACTTACTCATTAATAACGAATGTCACTAAGATAATTCAGTGACGGTAATTGCGTCTGTTATTCTGATGAATGTTACATAACGAGATAGGAAGTCGATGTCATGATGACTGGCGCTGTCTGAATCAAATCAACCCTATTCACAACCAGATAATACCGTCAAACGATGTTTACATTATTATAATATGAAATCCAATTTGAAGGCTTCGTGAATTTCTATTATCCTTCAATGAAATTATGAAATAATGGCGCAATTTAATGATAAAGATTATTATTATTTCATTAGGCTTGCTGTATAATTTGCTAGATTGTCTTCAACCAGATAAATATATCAATAATTTTGGCAATGGCTATCATCACATACTTTATCGAAAGAGAGAACATTGGTTCTCTTTGATTTTCGATCGTTGAATCGTCGAAAGAAAACTTCGCGGCTCAGAGAAAGTTCTCCTACAAACACGTACATAGCATAAAAATTGGTAACACGCTGAAGTTCTACAGGAAAAACATCAAAAAGACTTGCTGAGCAAGGCAAGAACTTTCCAATAGAAGGTGAGCATAATAATAAATAACACTTGCACGGATGCTTGCGGAGGAGTCGTTGACTATATTAAACTAATACTAATTATGAAACAATGTAACAGTAACGGTACTAATCGTAATTAACATACTATCGTTAACATTATCGTGATATCGAAATTTCTTCCCACAAGATCACCGATTAATTGCATCGATTTGCGAAATTCTTAGTGTTCGATGATTATCATAGTCGAGGAAAGGTATTTACAAGATATTAACATCCGCATCTAATCACATCTCGTAGCATCGCGACTTATCACGCGTATCGCCTAACCTTTACATGAATATTGAACGAACGAACACTTCGAACGCATTATGCAAGTGTACGTTACGTTTTTCATTCGCCGGTAAAAGCTTTCAAAAACGAGTTAATGAGCGAATGATACGTGGCATGCGCGAAAGAAACGAATGCTTGCCCATAGAATAGCTGAAAATGATTCGAAAAGTATACTAGCAAAATAACAATAGATTCAGATAACTGACCAGTCGACCAGGATTAGTCACAGCCTTTTAACAATTCTATCGATTTTTTGCTACTATTATACTTATTTACTCCAAAGCTAAGATCCTACCTAGGCTAAACTAAACGTTAACTATGACTCACAGTTGGAAAATGCACTTATCTTATACGTAATCATTTATCAATTACTGAGTTCGTTAAGTTCTATTTTTGTTTGCTGAAAGGAAAAAATCTTCCATTAATTAATCATCGCTATATCGTTGTTTGCTATTGTCTTTCGTCTGATCGACAATCATTTACCCATTCCATCGTTGTAGAACTCTTCATTTCTGGTTCCTATAATCTGGTATTTAATATCATCGAATTTATTTTGAAGCACGTGCACGTGCCAAAAAATTAGGTCACGGGAGTTTTATGCATTTCTGTGAAATCTGAAAGGGCAAAATTGCAAAGTACACGTGTGACACGTGGAAATATATAAAACATCGGAAAGTAGCACGCTTTGTAACGTTTAATCGAGGTAAAACAATTTTTTATCCAGCTTCTAGTTTTTTCTTTCGCTTCCTTTATATTCTGAAAAATATGCGTAAAAATCCGCAGGCTACGTATTATGACGTAAACGGAATGGAACGAATCAATAATAGAATAAATTAAATAATATTAATATTAAAATATTAAATAATATTAATATTAAAATATTAAATAATATTAATATTAAAATATTAAATAATATTAATATTAATATAAAAATTATAATAATAATAATCGATAATAAAAGAAATTAAGGACAATGGAACACATATTCGATTTATACTAAATATCCGCGGCTGTCCTGATATTTATTGCCAGTCGCGTACATACGTTCAAGTTATAATTTCTAATACCATTAGAAAGTTAGGAGAATTTTAATCGAGAACGAGCTCTATACCCTTTGAACGTAATTTGTTCGTCACTTAATCGCTGCACGCGGTAAACACTAACGAGCAGCTCTTAAACAAAAGTATTTGTACGTTATGGTCAACAACGGGGTGACTAGTTATTAGCGCGTTCTCCTGTTTCATTGAAATTTTAATTGCATCAACGTAGTACGTTCTATGGTCGACGTCTTAACATAATTGTACGGATCGAATGTCTTTACGTAAAACTGTCCCGTGCATGTTGACGATTCGCGGTCAATCAACGATATCAGGCCGAATGTTACGTGCTCAACGCTATTTTTTCGCGTTCACGCTCTCATTGTTTGCGCGAAGGTTCAACGCGTTCGCACGGCGTACGCGATAATACGCGCTCCGGGAATTTTATCCAAGGAGCATTGTGCGAGCGCAACACGTTGCGACACCACATCCTTTGCCTCTCTCGAAACGTCTTAATAACGAATTATGGTGCAATCGAACCATGCGCGTATAGCGAAAATCAATCGTTTCTAGCCGTTCACTTTGAACACCGCGAAGGTTAATTTGGCAACTACATATATATCCATGTATTGTGTTTCTAACGATTGCCAAATGCTATTTTCATGCATATAGTGATGCCATCCTTTTGTTACGAAGGATTAGCATCAGAGAAATTTTCGGCTTATTACGCATATTGAAAATGTAACGTAAGATTCATCTTTTTTTTCAGCAAATATGCAGAGATACGCACAGGTGCGTTTGAGTATTAGAGCACCTACTGGTTACATTTATTGGAACGCTCTAGCGGATTTTACGCTGTAAAACATACGACGTGAATGAAAGTTCGGATTTATAATAAAATAAGCAGAAGATACAATCGGAAAAAGGATCTCAGCAAGACGATAGTATTAGGACAGCGTTAGGAAACGGTAGGCCAAGAAAAGCCGGTCGAAAGATGATTCGTAGAACTAAAGGAAAGTGTTGAGATATTGATCCGTTTCATAGCGCCGATGCGAGCGAAAAGCGAACTAAAAATTGCGTGTTTAAGCAGTAAAATGTCTATATACTATCACGAAACTACGAAATATTACTAATCTTCTATTTACAACGAAGCTCGTAAGTCTCGTGACCAATTTACACGAAAAAAGATCGAGTTAGGGACACGATAACGCGTTAATGAAACTTCTAATCTCTAAATCTCTAGAGAGAAATCCTTAAAAGCTGTAGATCCTTAATAAACAATTTACCGATTACGACGATAAGTCTCCTGATGCTCGTAACCAATTTTACACAGAAAACGGATCACCAAAGTTGCAAGACTTTCGAGTTGGAGGGAATGACGCGTTAACGAGAGCGTCGCGACGTATAATGTTTACAAAGTTTGCGTGGAAATTAACACGATCAGGAATAAGCTGGATCGTTGTCACCGTTTACGATCGTGTTTCCGAGATGAAAGAAACAGCTACTATTATGCAATCGATCGTTTCGAACTAGTAAACGGCGTAGCGAAATAAAACTCGGTGTAAGTCTTAACATACGTTCACTAGCAGGAACGTGTTTTATTGAAACTTTTACGACTCGCTACCGGCTGCCCCAGCCGTTGCATTATTTGAATAACATCGAAGGTTGTTGACCTAGCAACCGAACGAAGGTGCGATCCAATTGGATGTGGATGTAATTACACCTTGAAATACCTTTCGCGATTTGCAAGCACTCGCTAGCAACAGAATGTGCGATCGTCGTCGCGCGTCGCCGTTTCGACAGAATTAACGTCGTTGGAATCTCACAACGATTGAGAAACCGCATATTTACTTCGCGCGAAAACCACGATGAACGAGTTATGTCTCGTTCGGGCTAATTTCTTTGAAGTAGTCAATGTGTCGATTTTTAATTTATGCTTCAAATATGTAATATCGGAAGATAAGGATAGAAATTTTTTTCCGATTACTTACAATTTATTAATATTAAATTGAATATACAAATATAAATTGGACAGAGAACGATATTTATTTAACGGAAACTAAATGCAATACTCGTATCTATATCAAATAACTTTACAGTTATTTGATCACTCTCGTCACAACGAATCTAACACACACACTCTCTCTCTCTCTAACAACTCTATCAATTCTCACGACTCTACTCTTCGACGACTCGAAACCTCTAACGACTCTACTCTTCGACGACTCGATTAGCTCTGATCTTCGCCAATACACTCCTGCTCGGTCGTGCTCGCTCTTGCTCTCGTCCTCTCTCACACACACACACGCACACTTTTCGGCTCACATACTCTGGCCTCTCGATTGCCACTCCTTGAAATGTGGAACCGTACTTCTGTTTTGACGCTGCTTATCTTTTCTCGCGTCACTGTTACTAGGCGCTCTTGGATGTAAACAAACCACGAAAGACGACGTACACGGTGTTTTCTAATTTCAGCCGATCTCCAATCAAAGCTATTCTACGATATTACAAATATTAAGAATCGAAGATCCAGTGTGGAGAATTTGAAGGGTTGACTCTGAGATTTGAGAGTAATTTCAGAGAATAGAAGCTTAATTCCTGCGATTACTTCCTTCACATACTTCCCCTTTTCGGATCTTGACACTACGCAAGTCTCTTTCGGTCGTGCCGTACACCTCGCTGCAATATGTCCAAATCCGCTGCACTCGGAACACCTAACACCTTCTCCCCTCTCCGGACACTTAACACTTAGATGACGTCACTACCGCAAATGAAGCATCTTCTTTTCTTCATTGCATCTACAGATTGACTGGGCTTCCCGTTCTTCTGGGTTTTAGCCGGCTTCACAATCGACTTTGCTCTGCGACTCTTCTGCTCTTCGTACATCACTAACCTCTTCCTCAACTCTTTGATTGACGTAGCACCGTACAATATAGCCTTATTGTTCTCGTCGTCTATTATTCCATCCACAATGTATTCCACCTTTGCTTCCTCCTCTATGTCCACATGGCTGGCGATTTCGAGCATGCGGTACATGTAAGCCAAACATGCTTCATCACTCTCCTTTTTTGTTTCTTCAAGTTTCTGACGTACTTGCCTACTGTTGACTTTCCTCGAAAATTCTTTCACTAGCCCCCTCTTCAACTCATGCCAAGTCCTGGCATGACACTCGAAGCTCGCAAATATTTTCGCTGATCCCTTCAGCAGCTTCCTGGCGTAGACTGCCTTCTACCCATTCGACCACATGCACGTATCAGCGACTTCCTCGAACGACTCGAACCATCGTTCGACATTTTCACCTTTGTCGCCACTAAACGACTCTAATGCATCTTCGACGTCTCTAAAACTCAGTGTCGAACCAACACATGCCCTTCGACAATATTCATCACGGTCCTGATACACCCTTCGCGTATCTCTCTTGTATCCTCTTGCGTTTTTCTTGTCATCTTCATCCTCACTTTCGTCGTCGCTTTCTTCTTCCGACGATATGTCGTTACCATCCATGGCCGCTTGTAGCCGTGCGCGTAATTCTACTTTTCTTCCCGTCGTTTTTAAACCCAAACTAGCGAGGCGCTCCTTCAACTCCTTCGTATTCATTTTCTCAACATCTTCATCTTCGTTACAATCACGCTCAGCTCTCTGTACGTTTCCTAAATCTCGTTGACCGGTTAGCTCTTCACCGCCCGTCGATCCCTTAGGATACGATTGTCCAGCCCTACACGCCCGATTCAGCCTTGCAATCAGCACTGACCTCGCACCCGATATAGGGAGGTTCATTCGCGCGAGCTTACTCCTCAGCTCCTCCAGCGTCGAACCCTCTTCACCCGACAATCGTTCGTCCCCAAGGTTTGCCATTTTTCACACTACACAAACTTAAACAGTCAACGATATCGTCTTTTACCGCACCGCGTACGGGTAAATTCACAACTAGCTCGAATAGCTCTGTTAAACCGTTTCATTTTCTGTCTTGTCCAATCCCGGACGAGCCCCCAAAAATATATAATATCGTGATATAATGTATTTACAAGGAGTGGACAATAGAGATGTTAATCAGACAGAAAAAGACGATTGTTGTTCAACCTGAACTATTCACGCCAAACGTACAGAAAACAGCGCAACTAAATAACTAGATAGCGACTCGACTTTTACCAAAACGCGATGAACACTCTCTCGGCAACGCCACTCGCAAAACTCTGTCCTCGCTCAACTCGCACTCCGCTTTTTTAATCACACTCTGTTTTTCGAATGACTCATCGTTCCTTTGTCTTTTTCTTAGCCCCACCACGCACGTGCTCCGCAGCCGCTCGTAGTCAAAGTCACGTAGGCCTTTTTTTGCGTAACCTATTCGACCGAAAGACCGACGATACATCGTTGGGCCTGTCGGTGCTTCGACTTTATCGCGACATTGTTTATAGTTCGCCCGATATCTCTTAGGCCTTTGTTCCATGATACTACATATATATATATACTGGTGTACTGGTCATCTTTTTTCCACACGTTTTTATCTTTTTAGCTGTTTGTGTATGGGCGCCTTATCAGCCAATCAGAAATAGCCGGTATTCTATGAATCCTTTTCTTCAATGCTCGAAGAGCTGGATATTTATCCAAAGCTGATGCCCCAAACATATACTCGAAATTTTCAAGGGCCGCTGCAAACACGAAGTCCGCCCATGTCGTCTGAAAAAAGGTTTGTATACATTTATTTTGTACCTCCTCTATTAAACAATTTTTTTAATTTACCTTGAAAAATGTGAAAAATCGAACTCTTAAATAAAGATCACTAGCTTTTTAGGAAGAACTTGGATTTTTATTTTATTGTCAGAATTTAATGGATAATTTTAGAAACTTCAACCTTTGGAGGTATTTGTTAATTAAAAATGACAAAACTGGTATTATGTAAAAAAGAGTAATGTGTATCCTGAATCAATGTCGAATGGAAATTAGACAGTTCTATAAAAATAATCCTTCTCACGATTCCACAAATTCATAGCTTAATTAAATACAATTCTTCGGCGATATAATTACGAATACATTTACAGGAATTGTGTAATATGATAAATATCTCGTTAAAGAAATTGAAATCGTAAATTCCGCGGATAACCAGCGTTTATCATATAGAGACAGGGATTTGCAAAGAATAAAAGTTGTAGAACGTTGAAAGGCGTTGAGAGAAACGTGATGTTATCCCGTTATTCGTTAACGCAACGCAGTTAAAAAAAATCCCGTAGGAAGATTACGATAATAGATAACCTGAGTCGAGTGTTTGTCGGGGGATCTAAAAGATTCTTTCGAGTTGAGCGTCTGAGATTGCAGAGAAGAAAATTTGGAAGCCATCGAATTCGTGATGTCGATAGAAATCTTCAGTTGGAATCGTTGTATCATAACGTAGTCTGCTTATTGTCGATAAGAATTTACTAAACTAAAAGTGACTACTAAAAGTTTCTATCCTCTAAATTCTATCTACGATTCTATAATCTAAAAACTGACTTTTGCAAACAAACTGTAACATTCGCTTAACGGAAAGACATACGTATCTTGTTTGTACTCGTCTTTTCACAATGAATTCTTGAACGTCTGTCTCTGTGGTGAGACAAATGCAAAGTCATCTCATCAGTTACTCACCTTGCTTCAAATCTCCAAGAGTATCGACGAGCACGTCGCATATCATCGCATCCCATTCGTTCTTTCCCATTAGATCGTACTTCCTCGCCAAGTATCGCGCCACAGCGTTACTCTGCGCTACCGGTTTCCCGCCTATCTCCAGCACAGGCAGCTTTTTATAAGGCATTGCTAAGAACAAACATGGCTCATATGAACACTGTGTAGAGGGAAACGATCGATAGGAAATCACAACACAGCTTCCGAGGCCGTTGCGTTCTTGTGAATAGATGAATCGAAATCATTTCGGTTTTAATCAACATGGCCTAGTAAAGAAATACAGAAATGTCTTCTTTCTCCTTCTTTTCTTTTCTTACGATTACGATGGACAGGGTATCGCGTGTTTTTGACTGTTGGGAAGAACCTAAAGTTTTTAAAATCAAGGATAAAAGATCGAGTATAAAATTTGTAATTCTCACGGAAAGGAACGAATCTGTCTCATGCGGTGTACTGAATGTACGAGGAACGATCAGTATCGTTTTGCGGGAAGACCTTATGCAATGATAGTGGACTTACAACTGCGAATAAAAAATTCACGTCGCATAATACCAGACACGGAAAAAATATTAGAAAATGTACACGGTTCTTGTAATGAAAATAGAAATGCAAGGAATATAAATCGAATGTCTCTTGCGAACGTAATTTTGTGTTTTACACCGACAGGACTGATTTACAGACTTACGTTGATTTTTGGTTTCTCTATCTGCAAGCGACATATAAGATTATATCGAAGACTATGCTGCGTAAAACTTTTATTATACTATTTACGACAGAAATGTCGCAACGGAAGATCGAATTTTATTTCTGCTTTGTTCTTTCGACTTTTTAGCTATGTTCTTGTTCATTTCCGAACTGATTTCAATTTTTTATCCTTTTTTTCCGACAAGTCCTAAAAAGTTTTTAAATTAACGAGAAACGTAGAAGTATTTTTGTATTCCTATTTTAAGTCACCTATTTACGGTTTTCTCAAAATATTCGAAATGCTTCGATTCATTGAAAACAATAAAGATTGCATCACAAAAATTCGAGAATCGTAAGTGAATTAAGTTGGTATTCGATAAACACGATATTACGGAAGCAAAACTTAATGAAAAGTTCGACTTTATTCCGTATGAAATTTTACTTTAAGTAAGTTTAGCCTGCACGTGAAACGAAAGTTTTATATACAGAAAAGTTTGAGTAAATGGTAGATACCTGAGAGTTGAACGATGAAAGTAAAAATCGATTCTTCACGCTTACAATCCTTGTATTCAGGCCAGAGTTCTTCGGGGATCCTCTCGTCGGTATACTCGATGCCAGTATATGCAAATATGTACCGTATATGTTCGGCACGACCACGGGCATTGAAGTAGATTAGTTTGTAGGTATGTTCGTCGCTCATTTTCCTTGCTCTGTCAACTTATCGAGAAAAATGATGCAATTAACTCGTGTAATGAACAGACTGTGGACATTGAACATTTAGAAAGCTGGAATATGTGTTTTTGAAACAATTAATTATGTCGAAAAATATTTCAAACGAGATATAATTATGAAAAAAATAATAATTAAATGTATGTAAATGTATGTAATAATAGTTAAATGTATGTAAATGTAATAATTAAATGTAATTAGTTGTGAAAAAAATAATAATAAAAAGTAAATAAATGTAAAAAAGGAATTAAATGTAATTAGTTTCTTTATACGCACGCGATATTATTGGCGATATATGACGGTCAACTTTATTTTTTTAAATAGATATATTTGTACGTATATTTTTAGATATAAATACATATATTATATAGATATAATAGTATATATAATATATATAATAATATATATGTCGAGTCTGAATCTCCGAGTCCGAGCTCGAGGCGCCCTCCCGGGGAGGGCTCGCGGGAGGTAGCGGTTCTGCGTTGAAGTTCTCCATCGTCCGGTCGCGCGCGGAGTACCTTTATTGTCGATAGTTACACTAGTGACGAGGGCCTCAGGCTTGATAACGAATCCGTGACCAACGGGAGGACAGCTTCCCTTGCTCTAACTCACACGTGCACCACTCCCTGCTCGTAAGGCACTCGACTTCCTTCACCGATCAGCTCTCTAGCAAGACTGCTCGTCATCACAACGACGCCACCGAAACAAGACTCCGGTCGAGTGTCTCAGTACACACGATCCTCCGATCGACGTACGATTGCTATCGGTTTGGATACTTGCGATTGTTTCGTTATGGCTATATTAGGCTCTAGGTTGCAAGGTTAGGGTGTTGTCCTGAAGTTCCAGAGGGGCCCCGGCGTCCTTTCGTCTCCGACTCAGCCATCCTGACACTTACACGTCCTCGTGTGTGGCCTGCTGGCTTAGTCTACCCGTCGGGGCTTCCACCACGCAGGCATCGACCCGGCGCTCGTCCTCGGGGCAATGTTTTTCTTCTCGCCGCGATGGACAGCGAGACGCGATGTGTCCCGGCATGTGGCAGTGAAAGCACAACGCTTTTGGTGGTGCAGCCGGTCGGCTTTCCTCCGGGCGTCGGGGGTCCTTCTTCGGTTCCCACTTCGCCCTCTTGCGGCATTCGAATGTCGGATGTCCGTAAATACCGCAGTGGCTACACCTGGTCCAGTGGGCGGGTGACCTGCCTCGTTTGTTTCCGGAGCTCGCTAATGACCTCCACGGCGGGGGCGTTGGCCACTCCGTGTATAGGAAGGGCTTCATTTCTCTTTGGAATTGTTTCACCGACGTGATGTCACTCGTGAGCGCTAGTCGTTTAAAACGTTCATCGCGCGAGCCCAGCAGATGGAGGGCGGTGGCGGCGAGTACCTCTTCCCTGGTTGAATTTCGCCACTTCGACCCCAGGAGGGTGATGGTACGATTTCCGTACGCTCCTGGTGTTTCGCCGTCACGCGGTAGTTCCTCGGCTAGCTTGATTAGCGACGCGGCTGCTACTTCTTGGCCAACGAAGTGCGCGGCGAATTGTTCCTTAAAATCTGGCCAGGTGAGCTCGTCGCCGTTCATTATCTGCGTAAGCCAATACGCTGCCGGACCCTCTAGGGCACGGTTTAGGGCAGAATACAGTGCGATATTTTTCAGGCGGTGGTCCCTCATGAGCAGGCCGACGGCTGTGCACAGGCGGCTGGATCTGCGTCCGCGGCTTCGGGGTTCAAGCGCGGTAGCGATAGCCAGGTTGCCCGGTGCCCTTTCTTCTTCTTCTTCTTCTTCTTCCTCTTCTTCTTCCCTAGCGACCGCTTTAGTGCGCGCACGATACTCTTACGATCCCGTGTCGGCAACGTGTGTTCGGATGCCACTTCTGATGTCGAGTCTGAATCCGAATCCGAGCTCGAGTCACATTCCGAGTCCGAGCTCGAGGCGCCCTCCCGGGCAGGGCTCGCGGGCGATTGCGATTCCGTGTTGGAGTTCTCCATCGTCCGGTCGCGGGTGGGGTACCTTTATTGTCGATAGTGACACTAGTGACGAGGGCCTCAGGCTTGATAACGAATCCGCGGCCAACGGGAGGACTATCATATAAAAAGCAACAGGATACACGAAATAATATAATTCTGACTAGGACAACATAAACGCAAGAAGTGTTGATATTGAAAAAAATATTTAATTTTGTATATAAATATTTTCATATTTAAAAAAGTTTCCGGAAGCAGGAAGATTTACAAACAAATAATATGATAAACCGAATGTTTCATGATCCTTTTCTAATTAGAGTGTGTGACAGCATGTGAGAACGTTTCTTAAAAATATGACTTATTGCAATTACTTAATCGCAATTATAAACGATTAAGACCTTCTCACAACGAGGCAATCTATCCAAAGTATAAAACTCGTTATACTTGATGAGAAAACAAATCTCTACTTAGGTTTCATTTCGTTTCATCGCGTTCATAAAAAGTGAATTTGTATGAACACATCGTGCAATTTAGTAATTAGGACCGTTGATCTCGCTGCAACATAGATGGATAGAAAAAAGCCATTTAAAATGATACAACGTCGGGAAGACAATTATGAAAATTATAAATGGAACACAAGATAAAATTGTTTAAGATTAATTCTTCTTTTTTTTTTTTTTTAATCGCGAGTGTTTGCAAACGAAGTTTCAATCTGTTTACAATGATAGCAATGAGAGGAGGATGTCTATGAAAGTTATAAATGCGATATTGAATAACATTTCTGCGAGTGGGTTTGTTTTTCGTTACAAATGTTTTTTAAACGAATCTGCAATCTGTTGGAAACAACGGAACAGTAACGGGACGACTGATAGGGAAATAAAAAAGATCGCGTTTTATTTGAACAGACAAATCTTTGAAATCTATTCGAAAGTCTATTTGAAATGGTACGTGCTCGAAAAGAACGGTGAATACTATAGAAGAAGGATTAATTAAAATTCTTATTAATCTGTACGCTTTGTATATTAAATACCTTGATCGATGCCAAGATAACAAATTATTATACAAAACAGTGAAGTATCCACGTCTGACATTAATATTGAGTATTACCATTACTGTAATTTAATTTTTAACCGATCCTGAAAATTCCTTAGAACGTAAAAAGTATAAAATGTTACTGTGCATTTCAAGATTAAATGCACTGTAATTTAGAAACAGTTATGAAGCGGAAACAAATAATTTATTCAGAATAAGAATTCTACGTAATCATGTTAAAAAAAAAAACGTACTTATAACGCGTTTAAACTCCAAATGTGTAAAGACAATAAGGGAAAAAAATTAAATCGTATTTTTTGTAAATTCACACAAGATATTATCCAAAAAAAAATTGGCCTGTACCAATATTTTTATTTGTCGTTACAAGTTACGAGGGTATTAAAAAATTGGCCACGAATGGACCAGAGATAAGAATTTATTAGACTTGCTCTCGTAAATTTCAAGACGTTGCATCGGATATTCTTGAAAATCTTTGGACAATGGCCTCGATATTTCGCAGCTTCTATCCTCGAAGCGGAAGAACTCGGCGTTAAAAGCGACAGAACTGGAGAAACCCGGTGACCGCGAGCCTTTCACGCTCTCGACAGATTTCTCATCCCTCGTAATCCTCCCGGTGTTACCCAATTTCCACCCTCGTATTGCGATTTGTTGCTTCCAACGAGGCGACACCTTGTCTTGTGATTTCCTTTTTCGTCGCGTGAAACACGACCGAACACTTGTTCAAACACACAATTCATATTTATCTAACTGTTAGGGAAGTGATACATTTACACTGTACATGAGAGTGTGTGTGTAAGGGTTAGAGGGCGTCAAGGACTCAGTGGAGACAAAAGACTGTTGCCAGATGTTAGAAGAATCTAGGCTAGTCGGTTGGCAACCAGCGTGCGGGCAAGACGTTCTTAGAGAGGAATATAGATGTATAACTGTTGTATGGAAATATAGCCAATAATTTGTATTCCCAAATCCTCGAATTTCCTTAACATGGTAGCAGAGCGTGGTTACTAGTTTTGCAAGATATTTAGTGCGTGGTTACGATCTTGCGAGTGAGTTTTCAGTAAAGAAAAAAAACTTTCAGAAAAAAATATACTTCGGGCACGTAGGAACGCTTGAGTAAGAAAAGAAAAAAAGAAGAATCAATTAAAATGGAGAGATCGGAAATCATGATACCTATATTCGATGGTGAGGATTATGGAATGTGGAAGCAAAGAATCACGATGTTTCTCAAATATAAGGACTGCGAGGTTGTTACAACTAGAATGAAGAACGAAAGAGACGATGAAGACTGGGACAAAAAGGATTTGAAGGCGATTAATATAATTTATAGTGCAATATCGAACAGACAATTGGAGTATGTTAGGGAAGGAAAAACGGCGTATGATATAATAAAAAGGTTCGATGAAATGTACTTGAAAGAGTCGACGGCACTGCAGATCGTATGCAGAAGGAGATTGGAAAACATAAGACTGGAGAACTACAGTGATTCAGCATCATTCTTTAACGATTTCGAAAAATTAATCAATGAATTAAAAAGTGCGGGCGCACAAGTAAGTGAGAGGGAAAAGCTGAATTACATGCTGAATACGTTACCCGAAGAATACAGCTACATAGCGGACATAATAGACGCATTGAAAGAAGAGGATCAAACGGTAGCGTATGTAAAAAATAAAATAGAGGTAGCAGAGAAGAAAAATAAATCCAATCGAGGAGAAAGGCAAACCAACGCCTTTTCTGCAAAAAAGGAAGGATGCTTCAGATGTGGAAGATTAGGACACTTTGCGAGAGAGTGTCAAAATGGCGTCCAAGCGGAAAGCAGTAACGGCTATTGGCATGGGCCAACACGTGGTCGAAACAGAGGAAGAGGGAACAAAGGCAATACGAGCAGAGGACGTGGAAACTTTCATCGTCAATCAACAACCGGCACGGGCGAGCATGGAAACTCAAGAGCAGGCATATGGATAGCAACGGCGCACGCAGCAAACAGCAGTGAGACGAATGAGATAAGTAAGAACGAAATAGTGTGGCTATTAGATAGCGGTTGTACTGATCACATAATTAATAATATAAATTATTTCGATAAATCTATCGACCTAAAAGAACCGGTAAATATATATTTAGGCGATAATAGACCGATAAAAGCGACAAAAGTTGGGAATGTTATAAGTTATTTTGAAGCATTCGGAAAACAAAATGAAATAAATATGAGGAAAGTATTTTACGCGAAAGAAATGTCCGCAAATTTGATTAGTTTAGGTAAACTAACAGACAATAAGAATACGGTTATTTCCAAAGGAAATATTGCGAAAGTAATAGATGAGGATAATAAACTTACAGCTGTAGCGTTCAAAGAAAATGGGACATATAGAATAAAAGGTATATTGAAAGGGAAGAAGCACTTAGTAAACAGCGCCGAACGTAGTGGTATGAGTAAAAAGGAAAGATGGCATAGGATGCTAGGACACGTAAATTTTAAATATTTAGAGATTTTGGGTAAAGAGCAGCTAGTGACTGGCATACCGAATGAATTTGAAAAGGAACTTTTGAAATGTAGGGTGTGTATAGAAAGCAAAATGCATAACTTACCTTTCAAAAATAATCGAACTAAGGCTAGGGAAATAATGGAAATTATTCATACGGACGTATGTGGTCCTTTTAAGACCACCGGATTCAATGGAGAAAAATATTTCATTTCATTTATCGATGATTATAGTAAAATAGCTAGGATCTATTGTATAAAATCAAAAGATGAGGTCTTTGATTCTTTCGTACACTTCGTAAATGAAGCCGAAAATTTAACGGGCAAGAGGTTAAAAATATTAAGATGCGATAATGGTAAAGAATATTTAAATAATCGAATTTATAAGTTTGCTAGGGATAAAGGTATAAGAATAAATAATTGCCCAACATACGTACATGAATTAAACGGGACAGCGGAAAGGTATAATAGAACAGTGATGGACATGGCGCGTTGCTTGTTAGCGGAAGCGAAAGTACATAAAAGGTACTGGCCGGAAATAGTTTGTACAGCGGCATACTTGAAAAATCGAATATTAGCGAATACTATAGAAAGAAAGACACCTTTCGAAATATTCTTCGGGAGAAAACCAAGTGTTAAAAATCTACATCTATATGGAAGTAAAGTTTTTGTAAGAAGGCCAGAACAAAAAAGAGTTTCCAAATGGGACAAGAAGGCAGATATGGGAATTCTATTAGGATATAGTGAAGTAGGATACAGAGTCTTATTAGGTGGAAAAATAACAATAGCTAGACATGTAGAGGTCATTGAGACAGACACTAAATGTATCGGTTTTGAGGAAAATTCATTAGAGGCAGATAGAAATGATAGCGAAGATAACTATTCATTGGATGGTATGGATAAGGAAGAGTTAGAAGGTAGGAAAGATGAAAATAATAGTAGTATTGAAAGCTCAAACACTCCTAGGAGATCTACAGGTATTAAGAAAACTCCAGTAAGGTATCGAGAAAAGGAAAATATTTGCGAGATTCATGCAAATTATTTGTAAAGTAGATATCCCTCGTACATTTGAGGAGGCGATTGGTTGCGAAAATAATGAAGTTTGGAAACAGGCTATGGATAAGGAAATAGAATGTCTCTATAAGAATAAAACTTGGAAATTGGTAGAAAGGGTAAAAGGCAAAGAAGTATTAGATGTAAAATGGGTTTACACGAAAAAATCAGAGGACAGGTATAAGGCTAGATTAGTGGTAAGGGGATTTCAACAAAGAAACGTAGCCGATGACCTATATTCTCCAGTGGCGAGTAATCAGACCTTTAAGATATTGCTATCATATTGTTGTCAAAATGGATTAATAATTGAGCAAATGGATGTAGAAACTGCCTTTTTAAATGGTGAAGTAACCTCGGAGGTATATGTAAATCAACCAAAGGGATATGCGGACGGAACGAATAGAGTTTGTAAATTATCGAAAGCGCTTTATGGGTTAAAAGAAAGTCCGAGGGACTGGTATGAGTGTTTTGATAAGTATGTGACGAGATTAGGTTTTAAAAAGAACAATATAGAGCTGTGCCTATATACTTATGGAGAGGGAGAAAATGTTGTTTATTTGTTAATATACGTAGACGATTTGTTGATTTGTAGTAAAAACAAAGGGAAGATACAAAGTGTAAAAAAAATTATTAACTGATAAATTTGAAATGAAAGATTTAGGTGAAGTAAAAGAATATCTTGGAATAAATATAGAGTATGATTATTTAAAAAAATGAAATGAGATTAAGCCAAAAGAAATACATAGAATCATTAGCAAACAAATATAAATTACATAACAGCAAATTGTACTGTACACCTATGGAGACCAACTTAAAAATTGAAAAAGCTGAGATAAATAGAGAGGACATTGGTTACAAGAATTTAATTGGCGCATTGCTGTATATTAGTGTAAATACCAGACCCGATATAAGTTATAGTGTGAATTATCTGAGTAGATTTCAAGATTGTTGTAACGAGACACATTTTAAATATGCCTTGCGAATATTGAAATATTTGTACCGGACTAGAGATTTAGGGCTACATTATAAAAGAAATGAAAAATGCGAAACGATAGATTGTTGTCTTAGATGGAAGTCTAAAAAACAAAGGTGTGTGACAAAAGCCTCGACGTATGCAGAGTATGTAGCTCTATCGGAAGCGGTGAGCGAAGTAATGACTATCAGAGAACTAATGAAAATCTTCGATGTAAATGTAGACGATAACCCTGTAAAAATCTACGAGGATAACTCTGGAGTAATGAGTATAGCAAAATACAGAACTTTTACAAAAAATTCTAAACACATCGAAGTTCATTACCACTACGTTCACGAGTACGTAAAGGAAAATAAGATAAACATAATAAAAGTAAGTACAGAAGAAAACACTGCGGATATTTTTACGAAGGCACTGTGTAGAGAGAAATTTGAAAGGTTTAGGTCATGGATGAATGTAAAATAAGAGAAATGTAAAGAAAGCGATAAATGTCAAATATTTTGTTAATTCGACAAGTATGTAAATAAAATTAAGTGTACAGTATAAATGTAAGGAGGCGTGTTAGGGAAGTGATACATTTACACTGTACATGAGAGTGTGTGTGTAAGGGTTAGAGGGCGTCAAGGACTCAGTGGAGACAAAAGACTGTTGCCAGATGTTAGAAGAATCTAGGCTAGTCGGTTGGCAACCAGCGTGCGTGCAAGACGTTCTTAGAGAGGAATATAGGTGTATAACTGTTGTATGGGAAATATAGTCAATAATTTGTATTCCCAAATCCTCGAATTTCCTTACATATTCAATACGTTATGAGGGTTGCTTTAAAAAAAATACGAGTTACATATTTCTTTGAAAAAAGCATGATTTTTATCGATACAATAATGTTCTTCTGTTATCGCTTTAAAGTTGAGTACTTCGTTGATTACACGAGAGAACTCGCCTACAGCAAACAAGATACGACCGTGTGTAAAGTAATTAATCTGTTTGCTCGTTACTAGCTACACATAAGGCTTGCGTAAAAAAAAATATGCATTTCAGTTCAGGCGGAGAATTATGTAGGAAGTCATTTTGTCGATCAATAACTTAGTTAATAAAAGATCAAATTTTCATGTACATAAATGTAAGTAACGTTCAAGTATTAATCATTACATACAATTTTTGTATAATTCGATATCTTGGTCACTTACATCTTACAAATGATATATAGATAATATTTATGACATACATTGGAGCTATCTTTTAGTTAACGCCATTTTTTCTTGTTTTCTCTGTACTTTTACTATTCTTCCAAAAATATCAAAGGATCGATGACTTCAAATTAAACTAGAATTGCTTCGGTATATTGTCAATCAATGGCTATTTGTATTCACATCTATATCAAAGGAAAGCCGATTGCAAAATTAATTACCCTTGCAATTCCGCAATCTGAAACTATGTGTGATCGACCTTGAAGATGACAAATCTCAATGTTTGAAGTAGTACAAAAGGATGATAATTTAATTTCGCTTTATCAAACTGTACAAAATTTGTATACACATACAGAAAAAAAAACGGAGTTCAAACATTAATCAACATGAATTATCGGTTATTATTGCTGAGTAATTATTAGGATTAGAGCTTTGGAGTATCGATCGTATCGAGTTTTAACTATCGGTTTCCGCAATTTATTGTTTTTCTAAATTATGTCTGAATGGTATCAGTTTTTGAATATTTCATAGTTTACACTCCAACATACTGACGTAAGCTATCGAAAATAATTGTAAATTATGCAATATCATTTTTGTTATATTTCATAATCTAAATTTCAATCTATTTTTTGTATTTAACATCCCTTTTTTTATTGTTCGTGTTCCGTCTTGTACGTTCTTCAAAAAATCTTAATTTTTTTTTAGATAAAATCTTGTGTGAATTTACAAAAAATACGATTCTTCGTTTAATTTTTTTCCCTTATTGTCTTTACATATTTGGAGTTTAAACGCGTTTTAAGTACGTTCTTTTTTTTTAATATGATTACGTAGAATTCTTATTCTGAATAAATTATTTGTTTCCGCTTCATAACTGTTTCTAAATTACAGTGCATTTAATCTTGAAATGCACAGTAACATTTTATACTTTTTACGTTCTAAGGAATTTTCAGGATCGGTTAAAAATTAAATTACAGTAATGGTAATACTCAATATTAATGTCAGACGTGGATACTTCACTGTTTTGTATAATAATTTGTTATCTTGGCATCGATCAAGGTATTTAATATACAAAGCGTACAGATTAATAAGAATTTTAATTAATCCTTCTTCTATAGTATTCACCGTTCTTTTCGAGCACGTACCATTTCAAATAGACTTTCGAATAGATTTCAAAGATTTGTCTGTTCAAATAAAACGCGATCTTTTTTATTTCCCTATCAGTCGTCCCGTTACTGTTCCGTTGTTTCCAACAGATTGCAGATTCGTTTAAAAAACATTTGTAACGAAAAACAAACCCACTCGCAGAAATGTTATTCAATATCGCATTTATAACTTTCATAGACATCCTCCTCTCATTGCTATCATTGTAAACAGATTGAAACTTCGTTTGCAAACACTCGCGATTAAAAAAAAAAAAAAAGAAGAATTAATCTTAAACAATTTTATCTTGTGTTCCATTTATAATTTTCATAATTGTCTTCCCGACGTTGTATCATTTTAAATGGCTTTTTTCTATCCATCTATGTTGCAGCGAGATCAACGGTCCTAATTACTAAATTGCACGATGTGTTCATACAAATTCACTTTTTATGAACGCGATGAAACGAAATGAAACCTAAGTAGAGATTTGTTTTCTCATCAAGTATAACGAGTTTTATACTTTGGATAGATTGCCTCGTTGTGAGAAGGTCTTAATCGTTTATAATTGCGATTAAGTAATTGCAATAAGTCATATTTTTAAGAAACGTTCTCACATGCTGTCACACACTCTAATTAGAAAAGGATCATGAAACATTCGGTTTATCATATTATTTGTTTGTAAATCTTCCTGCTTCCGGAAACTTTTTTAAATATGAAAATATTTATATACAAAATTAAATATTTTTTTCAATATCAACACTTCTTGCGTTTATGCTGTCCTAGTCAGAATTATATTATTTCGTGTATCCTGTTGCTTTTTATATGACAGTCCTCCCGTTGGCCGCGGATTCGTTATCAAGCCTGAGGCCCTCGTCACTAGTGTAACTATCGACAATAAAGGTACCCCACGCGCGACCGGACGATGGAGAACTTCAACGCAGAACCGCTACCTCCCGCGAGCCCTCCCCGGGAGGGCGCCTCGAGCTCGGACTCGGAGATTCAGACTCGACATATATATTATTATATATATTATATATACTATTATATCTATATAATATATGTATTTATATCTAAAAATATACGTACAAATATATCTATTTAAAAAAATAAAGTTGACCGTCATATATCGCCAATAATATCGCGTGCGTATAAAGAAACTAATTACATTTAATTCCTTTTTTACATTTATTTACTTTTTATTATTATTTTTTTCACAACTAATTACATTTAATTATTACATTTACATACATTTAACTATTATTACATACATTTACATACATTTAATTATTATTTTTTTCATAATTATATCTCGTTTGAAATATTTTTCGACATAATTAATTGTTTCAAAAACACATATTCCAGCCTTCTGAATGATTTATTTTGCGTATTATACGAATTATTCCATCTATAAATAAATTGTTCTCTCTACGCACAAACACGCACACAGTCTGTTAATTACACGAGTTAATTGTAACATTTTTCTCGATAAGTTGACAGAGCAAGGAAAATGAGCGACGAACATACCTACAAACTAATCTACTTCAATGCCCGTGGTCGTGCCGAACATATACGGTACATATTTGCATATACTGGCATCGAGTATACCGACGAGAGGATCCCCGAAGAACTCTGGCCTGAATACAAGGATTGTAAGCGTGAAGAATCGATTTTTACTTTCATCGTTCAACTCTCAGGTATCTACCATTTACTCAAACTTTTCTGTATATAAAACTTTCGTTTCACGTGCAGGCTAAACTTACTTAAAGTAAAATTTCATACGGAATAAAGTCGAACTTTTCATTAAGTTTTGCTTCCGTAATATCGTGTTTATCGAATACCAACTTAATTCACTTACGATTCTCGAATTTTTGTGTTGCAATCTTTATTGTTTTCAATGAATCGAAGCATTTCGAATATTTTGAGAAAACCGTAAATAGGTGACTTAAAATAGGAATACAAAAATACTTCTACGTTTCTCGTTAATTTAAAAACTTTTTAGGACTTGTCGGAAAAAAAGGATAAAAAATTGAAATCAGTTCGGAAATGAACAAGAACATAGCTAAAAAGTCGAAAGAACAAAGCAGACATAAAATTCGATCTTCTGTTGCGACATTTCTATCGTAAATGGTATAATAAAAGTTTTACGCAGCATAGTCTTCGATATAATCTTATATGTCGCTTGCAAATAGAGAAACAAAAAATCAACGTAAGTCTGTAAATCAATCCTGTCGGTGTAAAACACAAAATTACGTTCGCAATAGACATTCGATTTATATTCCTTGCATTTCAATTTTCATTACAAGAACCGTGTACATTTTCTAATATTTTTTCCGTGTCTGGTATTATCTTTTATCCTTGATTTTAAAAACTTTATGTTCTTCCCAACAGTCAAAAACACGCGATACCCTGTCCATCGTAATCGTAAGAAAAGAAAAAAAGGAGAAAGAAGACATTTCTGTATTTCTTTACTAGGCCATGTTGATTAAAACCGAAATGATTTCGATTCATCTATTCACAAGAACGCAACGGCCTCGGAAGCTGTCTTGTGATTTCCTATCGATCGTTTCCCTCTACACAGTGTTCATATGAGCCATGTTTGTTCTTAGCAATGCCTTATAAAAAGCTGCCTGTGCTGGAGATAGACGGGAAACCGGTAGCGCAGAGTAACGCTGTGGCGCGATACTTAGCGAGGAAGTACGATCTAATGGGAAAGAACGAATGGGATGCGATGATATGCGACGTGCTCGTCGATACTCTTGGAGATTTGAAGCAAGGTGAGTAACTGATGAGATGACTTTGCATTTGTCTCACCACAGAGACAGACGTTCAAGAATTCATTGTGAAAAGACGAGTACAAACAAGATACGTATGTCTTTCCGTTAAGCGAATGTTACAGTTTGTTTGCAAAAGTCAGTTTTTAGATTATAGAATCGTAGATAGAATTTAGAGGATAGAAACTTTTAGTAGTCACTTTTAGTTTAGTAAATTCTTATCGACAATAAGCAGACTACGTTATGATACAACGATTCCAACTGAAGATTTCTATCGACATCACGAATTCGATGGCTTCCAAAAATCGTGTTTTTACACCGCCAACGTAACGTCACGCCAGTCGAATCGAAAAATTATTACTAGACAGAGAAGGTGAACAAAAAACGAGGTAAATAGGCTACCGATTGAATAATATCATAACGATCGTATCTCTGGTTTTTGCTTGTCTTTTATATTTGTTTCAAATGTATAAAATATAATCGTATCGATATCGTCCACGATTAAAGCCATCCATCCGCCATCGACGAGGAACGAACGATTATATTTTATCATTTATGCGAATCCTTCTCTTCTCTTCTTTCTCTATTTACGCCCCTCGCCTTGCTTCGTACCGCCGATGATTCACAATTCGATGCACCTGAACAGCTGGAACGTCGCAGCTTTTTCCGTACGATAACAAACGTGTTTTTGATGGCCTGCTTTAAACCGTGACGATCGCCATGACGTGCATCAATTGTCGAATGATGTAGTGCGACGATACTCCTACGCAACTTTTTTTTACGCTGTTTTTTCCTCTATTTTTTCTTCCTGTGTGTTATCACATGATCATGAGATACCTGTATAGAAGATGCAAAGAGTCTGTGAAGAATTTACAGATATTTAAGATTATCATAATGTTTAAGCAAAAGCTAAGACGCAAAATATTGCTCAAGATGTAATTATGTAATATTTACTCAATTTCTAGAAGACTGTTTATATCTTGTTGTTATTCTTGATATGGAGATAAATATAGTATACTTTATTAAGACCTAGATAAAAGACTTTTTTCTCGTTTCTCTTCTCTTACTTAATCACTAAGAGTTATATAACGTTTATTCGATAATTCTGCTTCTCCTGACCTTTCCACAAATGGTTGTTTATATCTCGACATTCTTGGTACTTTTAATCAAATTTTAATAACAGTACTTTACTCGTCAGAAGTAAATAAAAAAGCTCTAAGTAGAAGCAAGGATTTACTTACCTTTCCTTTCTCGAATCTCAGTTAGCAATGTTGTTCCTCTTGAAAGATTTTCCAAGTTTCCAAGACAATTTCCACGCTGGTAACATTGTATATATTTCAAGTATCGTGAACCACAGGAACTTGTTGAGGCAATATTGAAGAAAGCAAAGAGAATGAAGAAATTGTAGGAACTATGAGAGGCTACTCCTTCTTTCACAACTTATTTTCTCTTCGTTTGGGGGGGAAAAACACAAATGAACGTAACGGTTGGTTTCAGCTATCTGCTACTATCGCATGGAGGAGAATCCTGAAAAGAAGGAAGCGAGGAAGAATCAACTTTTGAACGAAACAATACCATTTTACTTGACTAAATTCGACCAGATTATTGGCGAAAATGAAGGATATATCATTCCTTCTACCGTAAGATTTTTTATCCAAATTTAATGTTAAAATTTTTAGTCTTTGTGCAAACTGGGCCATGTTGTCCATAAAAAATTATTGAAACTTTGTTGCGACAAGACAGCTTTAATTGTTGAGAGCAGAGTGTATCTTTAAAATTCATTCCTGTTAGTTTATGTACAAATGAATTTGCCAAGATTTTCAGCTTTTAGATAATTATTCATGTATCTTCCTCATCAAGTTTGATAGAAATTATTACTATCGTAATCAAAGCAAAGATTAAGATATGTAAAATCATTTCTCTGGATATGACACTCTTGTTTAATGAGTGATAAATGATACCATTCGAAATATCATATTTATATAATATATAATGATACTTATAAGTGTAATCACTTAAGTACAGATATCTGAATTTTTCTCACTGTCACTGACATAGATACGTATTATCGTTCCTTAGATTACTTGACCAGTTTATTTCTTTCATCACTGTGTTATTATATAATAATAATAAATAGTCACATTAAATTAATTTAGTATGATTATGTTGTTTAATAATACGTGTTTCATTGCAAAATATTTAGTTAAAATGTGTATCGAATCGTTGTAATTCCAAAGATGTCAATTGATGTAATGTAATAATAAAGTATAAAGTATAATAAAGTATAAAGTATAATTTCGTCTGTGGTATAATCTTTCTATTCCATTTTGTTACGTCGCACCGCGAGCAATATGGCAACCAGATGTCACCGGATACTCGCAGCGTATCCTCCATAGTTTCAAGTACCTTCCATAAATCTCATAGATTTCCTAGAAAAGGTCCTTCAAACCAAACAAACGTCTGTTTCCGAAGAATTTCTAAAGACTATTGTCTACCCCGACTGGACAAGGGAAAGTTAGTTTTTCTCACGTATGCTGCAACTTTCCTCCCACTAACCACTTTCTCTCGAGGGCGGTTAAGACCCTTCGTTAACCAATTAACAACGAAGCCACTTCCTTCACTCTCCTAACTAAAATCGTCACCAACAAATCCGATGGTCCCGTGCGCTAGACACACCCATCCTTAGCTTTCCTCCGAGACAGCATCGTCTCCCAAGACAGTTCTGATTTCACATCCTTCGAACGGTCAATATCCTTCCACCGGGTAGGACACACCCACAGATCAGTCACTCATTCATCTCGTACATATTCTCAACGCGAGAATTGATTGTAATTTCAACAAATAAATAAAAGAAAAAAATCTCGTACATACGCACCAGCGTAACTGCCTTCGTTATAAGTTGTTGGAATAAACGGTGAAATATAACTTACTATACTGTGTCATATTCATTTAACCACCTCTTATCTTAACCGAAACAGGGGAACGACTACTTCGCGGCGTCGATTCACCGAATCGTAGCGAGAATTTACGCCTCTCGCTACTGCGACTGCGTCTCTCCGCGAACGGTCGTAACACATTGATCGACAGAAGTACTAAACTCTAATAACATAAATTTATATATTTTCTATTTCCCAGCCACCAGTTTTATAGATTTTTCTATCTTCTGTACTACTTTTATCCCTTTTATTTTTTCTTACATGAGATTATTGTAAATTTAATATCATTTGTTCGCAATATTTGTTATTTATCTTTCATTGAATTTGAAATTTCGCGCTTCAATGTTGTGTGTTGTTCGACGTTTTATCGAACGATGTTTATCGAATTAGTTTATGAATACATACATAATCATTAAAGAATCTATAAACCTTACTAGTTTGTTTTTACTAAGTTTTGTTACAGAAAACATGTTCTCATAAATTTTCAACTTTAATTTATGGAAATTTATTAACCTTAAACTATAAAATCATTCAATGAGTCTTTCCGGATGTTTTTATGTAGTCATAATTTCACATATCAGCACAGCTCCACCAATAGGATAAGAATTACGTGGAAGCAACAGGGGGGAAGAAGAACATATAGAGATCTAAAGGTTATTTTTGTCTCATTCAAGTTTCTGTTAACCGGCTTGGAAATTTCCTGCGCTTGTTTCGACTTTGAAGTCTTAAAAAAAAAATTGTAAGTAAATAGTATATATATAGTATATATATCCTGAGTCAAAGTTTCTCTTTATAAATAATAAACCGTTTAAAAACTATATTTTGTATGTTTTTTCCTTATTCATAATTAAATAATAAATATGAAATACTTCTACAGAAAGCCGACATCCTTCAATTAACCGAACAGCAGATGATTTAAAAATTAGTAGTTGAAAGAAATAAATGTTATTACATGTTCATAATTGATCGATAAATTTAAATATACAATTAGAAAATGTTTCTTCTTTATTGATAACTAAATAATACAGATAAGATACAAGATACTTGTACGAAAAGTCGGCGCGTCGTACAATTAACGGAACAGCAGAGGATTTGAAAATTAGTAGTTGAAAGAAATAAATGTTATCATATGTTCATAATTGATCGATAAATTTAAGTATGCAATTAGAAAATGTTTCTTATGTTTGGAGGAATATATAATCACTGCTGAATGTTTTGTAGTTACGAAAGTTGTATACAAACATACATTGTACATACGACTAGTAATGGTACTAAATTACTGTTAGAAGGTCTTGGGTGTATAGAACCATATGGTTAAATTAATACTAGAGATAACGAATCGCGCGAATGTAATTAATATTTTGAAATGCGTTGTTTGCATTAATTGATAGTTTTCTTATAAACTTTTTTATAAACAATTTCATTGCTATAGAAAAAAGATAAATGCCGGTAATATGTCTATCCTACTTAAATAGAAAGTGCAATATTTTGTTATAATATTTGGCGCAAGTTTATACATTATTACATCCAAAAATAATATTTTTTTTATATCTAAGCTATATTAAAATATAAAGATACAAATAGCTATGCGAGTAGTTAGTAGTTGATGCTTTTTACTTAAATTGTCTTATACTTCATAATTTGTAATAATATAATTCTTGTCATCAATGATTCTTCGTTTTTACTTTGTATATATTATACTTCCAGGAAGATGCCGCTCTATAAATTGACTTACTTCCCAGTTACGGCATTGGCAGAACCAATCCGTTCTTCTTCAGCTATGCTAGTATTCCATTTGAAGATGAACGTATCAAAAAGGACGTCTGGCCAGAAATAAAGCCCTGTAAGCTTAAGATTTAAAGAAGTTCTGTTTCTTAAATCTCATCTTTCCTAATTTAACTAAAGTAGCTAAATAAAGTAGAACACAATTATGCAGAGTATAACAGAGATTATTGTTTACTCTCCATTGCTCTATAAGATATGTGGGAGAACAATAGGTATTGTTAAGGAGACAATGCCCTTTGTTTGCTGATAAATTATCAATAAATTTAATTATATCTTTCCAAAACAGATAACAGGAAGCTAGATATTTAAGAAGCATCATAATCTGTTTGTTCGATAGAATCTTTGATTCTATTAGTTGTATGTTTTTAGTGACTCCTTATGGCCTGCTTCCTATGCTCGTAGCTGATAGAAGGAAGGTTGCTCAGTCTACAGCTATTTGCCGTTACTTAGCCAAACAATATGACTTAACTGGAAAGACTGACTGGGCAAATCTTCATATTGATGCCACTGTTGATACTATTCATGATATTCGTCATAGTGAGTATCCAGTGCTGTTTTGCATAAATCTTATGAGAATCTTGATAACAGATAGTACATATCTGTTCAGGTATTTATTAGTTGAAATCCGATTTAATATTTGATTTAATCGAACGATACACGTATGTCAACAATACAAGACAAAGGATTAAAAAGGATTGTAATTCTATCTTCAGTATTTAACTAAAAACAAATTTTCAGAAATTGCCGCCTTCCACTATGAGGAGGACGAGAAGGTCAAAGCTGCAAAACGCAAGGCTGCTGAACAGACGCTGCCGTTCATTTTAGAACGTTTGGACCAGCAAGTGAAGGAAAATGACGGCTACTTCTACGATGGTACTCTCTCTTGGGCTGATTTAACATTCGTTGCTCTGCTCGATTATTTGAACTTTATGTACAAGTCTGATCTGATCGAGAATTACGAGAATCTGAAGCTGCTGGAGAAAAAGGTCCTCCTTCTACCCAAGATCAAAAACTGGATTGAGAGACGCCCAATTAGCGAATTCTAAACTTCACGATTGCTTATGGTTTTATAAGCGTTTAAAGATTGCTGTTGTCACGGTGGTCGTGAGAACGCAACGAAAGGATGGTTATGCCTCACATACCTTGGTCAGCAAAATGATGGCTAAGCAGTAATAGAAACCCTATGTGACCGGCATCCAGCGATAGCCCCTCCACAGGAGCCGGGTCCTTGATATAAAAAAGTACCTCTCGAGTCGTTGTAAGAACATTCTTTTCTGTGCTGTTTGACCATTCTGTATTGTTACTCTGTCAGTGTTCAATAAATTTTCTAATAACAATCAAAATTTAAGTACGAATTTCTCACCTTGCGTGCGGAACGTGAAATTACCCCGAATCGACGTGAAAAAATTGGCGATCCTGCCAGGATCCATTCATCGCATCAAGAGGAAACTTCAACGGGAACTCTACGGATTCTACAGCGAAGGACCACGGTCACCTCCATGATCAAAAGAAGGATCTGCAAAGAATCTCGGTAAGCTGGCTTTCGTACATTATCGAAACCGTAAGCCTGAAATACGTTCTGAAGATAGTGACTCTTCTTCCGCCGAAAGTGTCATATTTCTCAGCATGAACCCAACTGACAAGAGTACCGCTAAACAAAACGAACTAATCGCTACCCTGATTGAACAATTTGAAAGCCTAACTCACGAGTTTAGAAGCTTTATAAACAGCACCGATCAAAACATTAAAAACATAAAAGAATTTGCGGAAACTAGCGATAGAAATCGCTCTAAAGAAATACGCGATCTTGCAAAAACCATGGAAATAAAATACGACACCGAGACTGACCAGTCGCAAATAAACGCCCATTTAGAAACCGCTGCTGATAACGTAACGGATGACGAAACTGACGGACCGAACACGTCACAAAGACCACGAGCCGCATCTAGCCGCGCCGCGATTAAACCAATAAACAACTACAACGAAGATCGAGGGCTCGAGGCAGATAAGGCCATACGAACTGTCGAGACACTACGTGGTCAGGATGACGTAGGCGTTGAAGATTTCATCTTATCGGTCCGCAAAGCAAGAGCTAGGTGCAAGGCAAGTGACAGAGAGCTATTATTAGATCTCATACTGATCGAAAAGATTACCGACAACGCGAAACGAAACATACGATATCTAAAAATCAACTCGTTCGAAGACTTATATTCATGCTTAAGACAACACGTATTAACACCAACAACTATTAGCAACTGTAGGGACAAATTAAAGAATTTAAAACAAGGGGCAACAGAAAGTGTACAATCTTTTGACTCCAGATTCCGACAACAGCTAAACGAATTAAATTATGCAGTCCAAAACGAAAACCGCACACCAACAGAACGACGCGTAGCTATAGATATTGAAGAACGCGAAGCACTTAAAACATATTTGCTCAACTTACGATACGAGATAGGACAGATGGTGGTATCTAGCGATCCAAAGAACCTGAACCTTGCCCAACGACTAGCAGCTGATAGAGAACAATGGTTACGAGAAGCAAATCGTGTTGCCAACCGCCCAAAGAATCAATCTCACAACATTACATTAGTATCCAAGCGAACTACTACCGATTCACAGCCACAAACTTCTGCTCAGCTACCTAGCCGACCATTAGACGACCGCATGAAACCGAAGTGTCCAAAGTGTTTACGAATTGGACACACAGCCGAAAAATGCTACTCTCGAAATTTTCCATTTGCCAGCCAAGGAAAGATTCCACCTCGAGTAAACCAAACAACGGAGAACCCAGAGGAAGCTTACATCGAGTTAACTGCACCACCACCGGAAGATTACTATCAATCGTACTGCAACGAAGAGACGGAGGAAGAGCCAGATTCCTCATCGATACCGGAGCAGGAATCAACCTTATAAAAGAAAAAGCCTCACTAAACGTCCAAACTTCTAACCCAAAAACCTTCCTAATGGGAAGTGACAAACATACCACTAACAAAATTTGCAACTTAACCATGCTCAAGAAAAATCATCAATTCTACGTAGTCCCTAACAACTTTCCCCTAATCGAAGATGGAATAATCGGACTCCCATTCCTTACAAAGTATCAGTACAGCGTCACTAACAATAAACTAACCTTGGACGAAATTATATTACCATTCCAGGAAACCGATAGCAAGATAAGACCAGGCGAAACTCTAATCTCAGCCCAATACATCGAAGGAAAGCCCACAACAGTATGTTTCATCAACACTGGTAAGCAAATCTGTCACATTACAAACGAAATAGAGAAACCCGATAAACTAAGCCAAATTAATAAATTCGCACAAATAATACGTACCAAACATATTGATCCACAACTTCGAGAACCCCTTGAGAAAATCCTCATCAATTACTTAGACGTTTTTAATATGGAAACAGACTCATTACCATGTACCAACTTGACAGAACATACAATCACACTCAAGACAGACAAACCTATAAACATCAAATCTTATAGACAGCCCGAATGTCATAAAAAGGAAATCGAGACTCAAATCAACGACATGTTAGACAAACAAATCATAGAACCATCGGACAGTCCATATAACGCACCAATTTGGGTAGTTCCAAAAAAATTAGATGCATCAGGCAAACAAAAATGGAGAATCGTTATAGATTTTAGAAAATTAAACGAGCAAACAGACCAAGACGCGTATCCTTTACCAAATTCGGACGAAATACTCGAGCACTTAGGCAAAGCTAAATTTTTCTCGGCCCTAGACCTCTCGTCAGGATTTCACCAGATACCTATGGAGCAAAATTCCAAAAAATATACTGCATTCTCAACCCCACAAGGTCACTTCCACTATAATCGCATGCCCTTCGGCCTTAAAAACGCACCGGCGACGTTTCAACGTATGATGGATACCGCGCTACGGGGGTTAATAGGAAATAACTGTTTCGTATACCTGGATGACATTATAATATTCGGGAGCACCATCCAAGAACATAACCGAAATCTAGCCATTATACTAGACAGACTACAAAATTTAGGATTAAAAATACAACCGGACAAATGCGAATTTTTGAAACCGGAATTAGAATACTTAGGACACGTAGTAACAAAGGAAGGAGTAAAGCCTAATCCCAAAAAGATTCAAGCCGTGAAAGACTTTAAAACACCAAAGACCGCGACCCACATAAAGTCATTCTTAGGACTCGTTGGATACTATAGAAAATTTATACGTAATTTTTCTAAAATCGCAAAACCATTGACAGATCTCACAAAAAAGGACACTCCATTCTACTGGACCGATAGACAACAACTTGCATTTGACACACTAAAACAAAAACTCTGCGAAGCCCCTGTACTACAATATCCAGACTTTGACAAAACATTCACATTAACAACAGACGCAAGTAACGAAGGGTTAGGAGCAATACTCTCCCAAGACGGACATCCATGCTGTTATATATCCCGAACTTTGAACCCTCCTGAAAAGAATTATTCCACAACCGAGAAAGAGTTATTAGCAATAGTATGGTCAATCAAAAGACTAAGACAATACCTACTTGGTAGAAAATTTAAAATTCAAAGCGATCATCAAGCCTTGAAATGGTTAAAGAATGTTAAAGACCCCTCATCGAGACTCATGCGATGGCGTTTGAGACTCGAGGAGTACGATTATGAAATCGAATACAAAAAAGGAAAAGAAAATACAGCTGCAGATGCTCTATCCCGATTGTATCCTATCACTAATGAAGAAATCCAACCCAATGTAGAAAACCCGGACTATTATGACGAGTATATAGACTGGAAAATCAATATCACCCCAGCTCCGATAACCCAAAAACCTAACAGATCACACTTTAAACAAATTACAAAGACCGAACTGGGAGACTTTAACGAACAGCATTGGTTGCGTCAATTAACCAAACACTTTATTAAACACCGAACCGGACGCTTACAAATAGGAATAAACGACAATAGCTTCAGCACGTTAGAAAAGGTAAATATTCAACTCATGCTAAGGTTTCTAACAACTAGATTCCCTCAAATTAAATTAATATTTGGACAAGATCCGCCAGTAGACTACGATAACGAACAAAAACAAACGATACTACGCGAAAATCATAACGAATTAGTAGGACACTTAGGTATACACCGCACCGTGAAACGAATACAAGAGCACCATCACTGGACAAACCTAGAACAAGACGTTACAGAATTCATACAAAACTGCGAAACCTGCCAACGAGAAAAGCTAAATCGTATCAGGGCCAAGGAACAACCTATGATAACTGACACACCGCTTAATCCTAATGACAAAATCGCAATGGACATATTCGGACCTCTCACCAAAACCAAACGGGGCAATCAGTTTATCCTGTCTATCCAAGATCAATTAACCAAATATCTCATTCTCATACCCTTAAAAGACCAAACAGCCAACTCAATCATTAACGAACTTTTGGATCACTATGTGTACATATTTTCCGCACGAAAAAGTATTCTGACGGACATGGGACGAAATTTCGTATGTAAATTGATGGACACATTTGAAAGGGCTTTCAAAATCCGACACATAAAAACCACTTCTTTCCATCCACAATCTAACGGATCCCTTGAACGAACGCATGCCGTAGTAAAGGACCTTATTCGAACTTGTACGACCGACCGACAGAACGACTGGGATGAAAACTTAAAATTAATATGCATGGGATATAATACTTCAGTACACGAGACGACCGGACATACCCCATTCGAACTAACATTTGGACGACAAGCTAACATGCCATCCTCAATATCAACCACTCCTAGCCTAACCAGAGAACAATTGTTTAACCTCTGGAAAAATCGACACAACGCCTATATAGCTAAAGCAAGACGAGTTACCGAATCTAACAAAAAGCGATACCAGAGGGATCAAATGCGAAAAATTATTAAAACACAGACGATATTCCGAGTAAAAGATAAAGTATGGGTACATAACGATCACAAAACCAACAAGCTAGACCACGAATGGCTAGGACCTGCAGAAATCCTCTCATCCAATCCACCCACCTATCTTATCGAATATTCCAACGGTCACACGCAAAGAATCCACGGTAACAGGCTAAAACCCTACCTTTCAGGAAGAAGACCATAATATGGATCATCATAACACTCGAGTACATTAGAAGCGATCTAGAAGTAAAACCATTGAATTACGCCAACATATTCCTGGAACACATTGACAATTGCTATCTGTGCAACGAACAAATAGATATCACCCTTATAGTAGGCCTTAACGATCCAATTGACCAAGTTAATAGATTACAACGCGTAATAGATTTAATAGACCGTCAATGTAAACCACCTTGCGCTTACATACCAGAAATAAGCAGCCTAAAATTTAAGTACAGAAATCTTCAAAACCTGACTCGGCAACTCAAATTATTATTGCGTTATAAAAGCAAACGCGGATTGCTCAATGTCATAGGCTCAGTATCCAAAACTTTATTCGGAACTCTCGACGAAAACGATTTAGAACTCATTAACAAGAACATCGATACATTATTTGATTCCAACAATAAAATAAAAACAATTCTTAGTAACCAAACCGCACTCATCAAACGCGTGCTAGACAATACCAAAACAAATCAACTTGAAAACTTAGCCAACGATATACACAAGATTGAAAACCACAATGAAAAAAACGAAATATTAGTCTCCCTATTAATTCAAACCGAATCTACCATATCAGAACTCCATATAAACATCGACGAAATTTTTAACACTGTTATGTTAGGGAAACAAGGAATCATAAACCCACAAGTTATAGAACCCGAATAATTCTTAAAAACACTTGACCAAATAACGAGACAAAACTTTATGACTAACCATATCGAACCTTCAGTCCAAAACTTTCAACTAATTATAGATCTAAGCAAACTAAAGGTATGGATAAGAGATAACAAACTTATATATACAATAACTGTGCCGCTTTTGGAAAACGATGAATGGAAAATAACTAAAATTTACCCGATACCTTCCAAACAAAACTCTGTATTCATTGCGCCTGTAATAGAAACGGATTTTTGCCTCTAACCGACTCAGAACAATACACCTTTGTCGATAGTCACTACTTAAACAAATATTGTAAACGAACGGCAATCATTCACATTTGTAAAAGAACTCAACCGAGTCACAATAGAATCAATTCACCTGAATGCAGATCAGAATTAATTACTAATCGACAGACGGTCAAAACTTGCCCGACTGCTGTCTTCAAGCTGGAAGAATTGACGTTCGTACCTTTGCAGACGGAAAACCATTATATTATTATTCCTGCGAAAAATGTACAAATCGACGTGTTATGTAAGACACATAAAATCCTAGAAATTAGACAACCAAGCTTAATTAGCAGTAAAACCGGGTGCATAATCACATACGATCATAATATTATGAAAATAGGAGGATCACATAAAAATATCTCTTACGAAACCAAATTTAAGAATAGCATATACAGCTTCGAAGAAACAGATGTTCCAATATTAGAGAAAATATTAGAAACAGCTCCCAAAGTAACTCACAATTTTAACCAATATAAAGCCAACCTCGACACATTACAAACACAAATCAGTACCCTGCAATTTGAGCGACGCATAAATTCATTGAAGGAATATGGCATATCCACACTACAAATATTAGGAATCATAGCCCTAGGACTAGGAACAATATATGTAATGTACAAATGTAAACTTTTCGAATGTCTACGCCGATCATTTCCTAAAAATGTACGTATCAAAATACTCTGCCCTACCGCTCGCGTAAACAGGATCGATCTAACATCAACAGTACCAAGGACGGTCACCTTCCAAAATATCACCGAAGACGAAGATGAGGGGATCATTCAACTTAGAAGCCCCACCAGAGCCTTACGCTTTAGCGGAGCAAAGCGAAGCTAAGGAGGGGGGAATGTCCCGGTGGTCGTGAGAACGCAACGAAAGGATGGTTATGCCTCACATACCTTGGTCAGCAAAATGATGGCTAAGCAGTAATAGAAACCCTATGTGACCGGCATCCAGCGATAGCCCCTCCACAGGAGCCGGGTCCTTGATATAAAAAAGTACCTCTCGAGTCGTTGTAAGAACATTCTTTTCTGTGCTGTTTGACCATTCTGTATTGTTACTCTGTCAGTGTTCAATAAATTTTCTAATAACAATCAAAATTTAAGTACGAATTTCTCACCTTGCGTGCGGAACGTGAAATTACCCCGAATCGACGTGACAAAATTTGCGATCCTGCCAGGATCCATTCATCGCATCAAGAGGAAACTTCAACGGGAACTCTACGGATTCTACAGCGAAGGACCACGGTCACCTCCTTGATCAAAAGAAGGATCTGCAAAGAATCTCGGTAAGCTGGCTTTCGTACATTATCGAAACCGTAAGCCTGAAATACGTTCTGAAGATAGTGACTCTTCTTCCGCCGAAAGTGTCATATTTCTCAGCATGAACCCAACTGACAAGAGTACCGCTAAACAAAACGAACTAATCGCTACCCTGATTGAACAATTTGAAAGCCTAACTCACGAGTTTAGAAGCTTTAGAAACAGCACCGATCAAAACATTAAAAACATAAAAGAATTTGCGGAAACTAGCGATAGAAATCGCTCTAAAGAAATACGCGATCTTGCAAAAACCATGGAAATAAAATACGACACCGAGACTGACCAGTCGCAAATAAACGCCCATTTAGAAACCGCTGCTGATAACGTAACGGATGACGAAACTGACGGACCGAACACGTCACAAAGACCACGAGCCGCATCTAGCCGCGCCGCGATTAAACCAATAAACAACTACAACGAAGATCGAGGGCTCGAGGCAGATAAGGCCATACGAACTGTCGAGACACTACGTGGTCAAGATGACGTAGGCGTTGAAGATTTCATCTTATCGGTCCGCAAAGCAAGAGCTAGGTGCAAGGCAAGTGACAGAGAGCTATTATTAGATCTCATACTGATCGAAAAGATTACCGACAACGCGAAACGAAACATACGATATCTAAAAATCAACTCGTTCGAAGACTTATATTCATGCTTAAGACAACACGTATTAACACCAACAACTATTAGCAACTGTAGGGACAAATTAAAGAATTTAAAACAAGGGGCAACAGAAAGTGTACAATCTTTTGACTCCAGATTCCGACAACAGCTAAACGAATTAAATTATGCAGTCCAAAACGAAAACCGCACACCAACAGAACGACGCGTAGCTATAGATATTGAAGAACGCGAAGCACTTAAAACATATTTGCTCAACTTACGATACGAGATAGGACAGATGGTGGTATCTAGCGATCCAAAGAACCTGAACCTTGCCCAACGACTAGCAGCTGATAGAGAACAATGGTTACGAGAAGCAAATCGTGTTGCCAACCGCCCAAAGAATCAATCTCACAACATTACATTAGTATCCAAGCGAACTACTACCGATTCACAGCCACAAACTTCTGCTCAGCTACCTAGCCGACCATTAGACGACCGCATGAAACCGAAGTGTCCAAAGTGTTTACGAATTGGACACACAGCCGAAAAATGCTACTCTCGAAATTTTCCATTTGCCAGCCAAGGAAAGATTCCACCTCGAGTAAACCAAACAACGGAGAACCCAGAGGAAGCTTACATCGAGTTAACTGCACCACCACCGGAAGATTACTATCAATCGTACTGCAACGAAGAGACGGAGGAAGAGCCAGATTCCTCATCGATACCGGAGCAGGAATCAACCTTATAAAAGAAAAAGCCTCACTAAACGTCCAAACTTCTAACCCAAAAACCTTCCTAATGGGAAGTGACAAACATACCACTAACAAAATTTGCAACTTAACCATGCTCAAGAAAAATCATCAATTCTACGTAGTCCCTAACAACTTTCCCCTAATCGAAGATGGAATAATCGGACTCCCATTCCTTACAAAGTATCAGTACAGCGTCACTAACAATAAACTAACCTTGGACGAAATTATATTACCATTCCAGGAAACCGATAGCAAGATAAGACCAGGCGAAACTCTAATCTCAGCCCAATACATCGAAGGAAAGCCCACAACAGTATGTTTCATCAACACTGGTAAGCAAATCTGTCACATTACAAACGAAATAGAGAAACCCGATAAACTAAGCCAAATTAATAAATTCGCACAAATAATACGTACCAAACATATTGATCCAGAACTTCGAGAACCCCTTGAGAAAATCCTCATCAATTACTTAGACGTTTTTAATATGGAAACAGACTCATTACCATGTACCAACTTGACAGAACATACAATCACACTCAAGACAGACAAACCTATAAACATCAAATCTTATAGACAGCCCGAATGTCATAAAAAGGAAATCGAGACTCAAATCAACGACATGTTAGACAAACAAATCATAGAACCATCGGACAGTCCATATAACGCACCAATTTGGGTAGTTCCAAAAAAATTAGATGCATCAGGCAAACAAAAATGGAGAATCGTTATAGATTTTAGAAAATTAAACGAGCAAACAGACCAAGACGCGTATCCTTTACCAAATTCGGACGAAATACTCGAGCACTTAGGCAAAGCTAAATTTTTCTCGGCCCTAGACCTCTCGTCAGGATTTCACCAGATACCTATGGAGCAAAATTCCAAAAAATATACTGCATTCTCAACCCCACAAGGTCACTTCCACTATAATCGCATGCCCTTCGGCCTTAAAAACGCACCGGCGACGTTTCAACGTATGATGGATACCGCGCTACGGGGGTTAATAGGAAATAACTGTTTCGTATACCTGGATGACATTATAATATTCGGGAGCACCATCCAAGAACATAACCGAAATCTAGCCATTATACTAGACAGACTACAAAATTTAGGATTAAAAATACAACCGGACAAATGCGAATTTTTGAAACCGGAATTAGAATACTTAGGACACGTAGTAACAAAGGAAGGAGTAAAGCCTAATCCCAAAAAGATTCAAGCCGTGAAAGACTTTAAAACACCAAAGACCGCGACCCACATAAAGTCATTCTTAGGACTCGTTGGATACTATAGAAAATTTATACGTAATTTTTCTAAAATCGCAAAACCATTGACAGATCTCACAAAAAAGGACACTCCATTCTACTGGACCGATAGACAACAACTTGCATTTGACACACTAAAACAAAAACTCTGCGAAGCCCCTGTACTACAATATCCAGACTTTGACAAAACATTCACATTAACAACAGACGCAAGTAACGAAGGGTTAGGAGCAATACTCTCCCAAGACGGACATCCATGCTGTTATATATCCCGAACTTTGAACCCTCCTGAAAAGAATTATTCCACAACCGAGAAAGAGTTATTAGCAATAGTATGGTCAATCAAAAGACTAAGACAATACCTACTTGGTAGAAAATTTAAAATTCAAAGCGATCATCAAGCCTTGAAATGGTTAAAGAATGTTAAAGACCCCTCATCGAGACTCATGCGATGGCGTTTGAGACTCGAGGAGTACGATTATGAAATCGAATACAAAAAAGGAAAAGAAAATACAGCTGCAGATGCTCTATCCCGATTGTATCCTATCACTAATGAAGAAATCCAACCCAATGTAGAAAACCCGGACTATTATGACGAGTATATAGACTGGAAAATCAATATCACCCCAGCTCCGATAACCCAAAAACCTAACAGACCACACTTTAAACAAATTACAAAGACCGAACTGGGAGACTTTAACGAACAGCATTGGTTGCGTCAATTAACCAAACACTTTATTAAACACCGAACCGGACGCTTACAAATAGGAATAAACGACAATAGCTTCAGCACGTTAGAAAAGGTAAATATTCAACTCATGCTAAGGTTTCTAACAACTAGATTCCCTCAAATTAAATTAATATTTGGACAAGATCCGCCAGTAGACTACGATAACGAACAAAAACAAACGATACTACGCGAAAATCATAACGAATTAGTAGGACACTTAGGTATACACCGCACCGTGAAACGAATACAAGAGCACCATCACTGGACAAACCTAGAACAAGACGTTACAGAATTCATACAAAACTGCGAAACCTGCCAACGAGAAAAGCTAAATCGTATCAGGGCCAAGGAACAACCTATGATAACTGACACACCGCTTAATCCTAATGACAAAATCGCAATGGACATATTCGGACCTCTCACCAAAACCAAACGGGGCAATCAGTTTATCCTGTCTATCCAAGATCAATTAACCAAATATCTCATTCTCATACCCTTAAAAGACCAAACAGCCAACTCAATCATTAACGAACTTTTGGATCACTATGTGTACATATTTTCCGCACGAAAAAGTATTCTGACGGACATGGGACGAAATTTCGTATGTAAATTGATGGACACATTTGAAAGGGCTTTCAAAATCCGACACATAAAAACCACTTCTTTCCATCCACAATCTAACGGATCCCTTGAACGAACGCATGCCGTAGTAAAGGACCTTATTCGAACTTGTACGACCGACCGACAGAACGACTGGGATGAAAACTTAAAATTAATATGCATGGGATATAATAATTCAGTACACGAGACGACCGGACATACCCCATTCGAACTAACATTTGGACGACAAGCTAACATGCCATCCTCAATATCAACCACTCCTAGCCTAACCAGAGAACAATTGTTTAACCTCTGGAAAAATCGACACAACGCCTATATAGCTAAAGCAAGACGAGTTACCGAATCTAACAAAAAGCGATACCAGAGGGATCAAATGCGAAAAATTATTAAAACACAGACGATATTCCGAGTAAAAGATAAAGTATGGGTACATAACGATCACAAAACTAACAAGCTAGACCACGAATGGCTAGGACCTGCAGAAATCCTCTCATCCAATCCACCCACCTATCTTATCGAATATTCCAACGGTCACACGCAAAGAATCCACGGTAACAGGCTAAAACCCTACCTTTCAGGAAGAAGACCATAATATGGATCATCATAACACTCGAGTACATTAGAAGCGATCTAGAAGTAAAACCATTGAATTACGCCAACATATTCCTGGAACACATTGACAATTGCTATCTGTGCAACGAACAAATAGATATCACCCTTATAGTAGGCCTTAACGATCCAATTGACCAAGTTAATAGATTACAACGCGTAATAGATTTAATAGACCGTCAATGTAAACCACCTTGCGCTTACATACCAGAAATAAGCAGCCTAAAATTTAAGTACAGAAATCTTCAAAACCTGACTCGGCAACTCAAATTATTATTGCGTTATAAAAGCAAACGCGGATTGCTCAATGTCATAGGCTCAGTATCCAAAACTTTATTCGGAACTCTCGACGAAAACGATTTAGAACTCATTAACAAGAACATCGATACATTATTTGATTCCAACAATAAAATAAAAACAATTCTTAGTAACCAAACCGCACTCATCAAACGCGTGCTAGACAATACCAAAACAAATCAACTTGAAAACTTAGCCAACGATATACACAAGATTGAAAACCACAATGAAAAAAACGAAATATTAGTCTCCCTATTAATTCAAACCGAATCTACCATATCAGAACTCCATATAAACATCGACGAAATTTTTAACACTGTTATGTTAGGGAAACAAGGAATCATAAACCCACAAGTTATAGAACCCGAATAATTCTTAAAAACACTTGACCAAATAACGAGACAAAACTTTATGACTAACCATATCGAACCTTCAGTTCAAAACTTTCAACTAATTATAGATCTAAGCAAACTAAAGGTATGGATAAGAGATAACAAACTTATATATACAATAACTGTGCCGCTTTTGGAAAACGATGAATGGAAAATAACTAAAATTTACCCGATGCCTTCCAAACAAAACTCTGTATTCATTGCGCCTGTAATAGAAACGGATTTTTGCCTCTAACCGACTCAGAACAATACACCTTTGTCGATAGTCACTACTTAAACAAATATTGTAAACGAACGGCAATCATCCACATTTGTAAAAGAACTCAACCGAGTCACAATAGAATCAGTTCACCTGAATGCAGATCAGAATTAATTACTAATCGACAGACGGTCAAAACTTGCCCGACTGCTGTCTTCAAGCTGGAAGAATTGACGTTCGTACCTTTGCAGACGGAAAACCATTATATTATTATTCCTGCGAAAAATGTACAAATCGACGTGTTATGTAAGACACATAAAATCCTAGAAATTAGACAACCAAGCTTAATTAGCAGTAAAACCGGGTGCATAATCACATACGATCATAATATTATGAAAATAGGAGGATCACATAAAAATATCTCTTACGAAACCAAATTTAAGAATAGCATATACAGCTTCGAAGAAACAGATGTTCCAATATTAGAGAAAATATTAGAAACAGCTCCAAAAGTAACTCACAATTTTAACCAATATAAAGCCAACCTCGACACATTACAAACACAAATCAGTACCCTGCAATTTGAGCGACGCATAAATTCATTGAAGGAATATGGCATATCCACACTACAAATATTAGGAATCATAGCCCTAGGACTAGGAACAATATATGTAATGTACAAATGTAAACTTTTCGAATGTCTACGCCGATCATTTCCTAAAAATGTACGTATCAAAATACTCTGCCCTACCGCTCGCGTAAACAGGATCGATCAAACATCAACAGTACCAAGGACGGTCACCTTCCAAAATATCACCGAAGACGAAGATGAGGGGATCATTCAACTTAGAAGCCCCACCAGAGCCTTACGCTTTAGCGGAGCAAAGCGAAGCTAAGGAGGGGGGAATGTCCCGGTGGTCGTGAGAACGCAACGAAAGGATGGTTATGCCTCACATACCTTGGTCAGCAATATGATGGCTAAGCAGTAATAGAAACCCTATGTGACCGGCATCCAGCGATAGCCCCTCCACAGGAGCCGGGTCCTTGATATAAAAAAGTACCTCTCGAGTCGTTGTAAGAACATTCTTTTCTGTGCTGTTTGACCATTCTGTATTGTTACTCTGTCAGTGTTCAATAAATTTTCTAATAACAATCAAAATTTAAGTACGAATTTCTCACCTTGCGTGCGGAACGTGAAATTACCCCGAATCGACGTGACACGGCCTTAGTGTGTTGAGAGAATGAAGAACGAATCGTGTTGATGGAAGTTTGTATGGAATGTAGTAACTTGTGGATTCTTAGAGTAAGGACAAGTGATTGCTGGTAGAGTTTAAAGTTTAAGGTATTTTAATGAGTGATATTCGATAACAAAAGGACAGACTACGATATCTTCGCACGCCGACTCACACTCCGTGTCCGCTCAACTCGCACTCTGCTTCTCGACTGACTCTCTCTGGCCGTTGTCCCATTCTATTGCCCTTTTCCTAGGCCCACCGCACACGTGTTCTGCAGACGCTCGTGGCCAGGGTCACGTAGGTCTTTTCCACGAAACTATGCACTTGAAAAGACCGATGACACATTGATGGGCCCGACGGCGCCTCGGCTCTCGCGACACTGTTCATAGTTCGTCCGATATTTCCCAGGCCTTTCGTCCACGATACTACAGGAATATACTGATTGCTTTTAACATTCATTAGTTCCAGTTATTACCGATATTTTTGTCATTTAGTTAGGGTTTTCCCTTTAGATTACGTTGTGATAGAGAACTGTTATTTGTGTATTCCTACAGAAACATACGAACTATATAAACTGTTGACACGATGTTGTGCTTTTGTATTATAGAGATAATAATAAAACCATCAAACAATCATTAATTATGTTTTTTATTATATTAATTAAGAATTGAAGATTACCTGCTTGGTGATCTTGATAATATCGTATTTTACAAATGTTGAACAAAAAAAAATGTATGATTATTTTATTCTGTTAGGGAAGTGATACATTTACACTGTACATGAGAGTGTGTGTGTAAGGGTTAGAGGGCGTCAAGGACTCAGTGGAGACAAAAGACTGTTGCCAGATGTTAGAAGAATCTAGGCTAGTCGGTTGGCAACCAGCGTGCGTGCAAGACGTTCTTAGAGAGGAATATAGGTGTATAACTGTTGTATGGGAAATATAGTCAATAATTTGTATTCCCAAATCCTCGAATTTCCTTACATATTCAATACGTTATGAGGGTTGCTTTAAAAAAAATACGAGTTACATATTTCTTTGAAAAAAGCATGATTTTTATCGATACAATAATGTTCTTCTGTTATCGCTTTAAAGTTGAGTACTTCGTTGATTACACGAGAGAACTCGCCTACAGCAAACAAGATACGACCGTGTGTAAAGTAATTAATCTGTTTGCTCGTTACTAGCTACACATAAGGCTTGCGTAAAAAAAAATATGCATTTCAGTTCAGGCGGAGAATTATGTAGGAAGTCATTTTGTCGATCAATAACTTAGTTAATAAAAGATCAAATTTTCATGTACATAAATGTACGTAACGTTCAAGTATAAATCATTACATACAATTTTTGTATAATTCGATATCTTGGTCACTTACATCTTACAAATGATATATAGATAATATTTATGACATACATTGGAGCTATCTTTTAGTTAACGCCATTTTTTCTTGTTTTCTCTGTACTTTTACTATTCTTCCAAAAATATCAAAGGATCGATGACTTCAAATTAAACTAGAATTGCTTCGGTATATTGTCAATCAATGGCTATTTGTATTCACATCTATATCAAAGGAAAACCGATTGCAAAATTAATTACCCTTGCAATTCCGCAATCTGAAACTATGTGTGATCGACCTTGAAGATGACAAATCTCAATGTTTGAAGTAGTACAAAAGGATGATAATTTAATTTCGCTTTATCAAACTGTACAAAATTTGTATACACATACAGAAAAAAAAACGGAGTTCAAACATTAATCAACATGAATTATCGGTTATTATTGCTGAGTAATTATTAGGATTAGAGCTTTGGAGTATCGATCGTATCGAGTTTTAACTATCGGTTTCCGCAATTTATTGTTTTTCTAAATTATGTCTGAATGGTATCAGTTTTTGAATATTTCATAGTTTACACTCCAACATACTGACGTAAGCTATCGAAAATAATTGTAAATTATGCAATATCATTTTTTTTATATTTCATAATCTAAATTTCAATCTATTTTTTGTATTTAACATCCCTTTTTTTATTGTTCGTGTTCCGTCTTGTACGTTCTTCAAAAAATCTTAATTTTTTTTTAGATAAAATCTTGTGTGAATTTACAAAAAATACGATTCTTCGTTTAATTTTTTTCCCTTATTGTCTTTACATATTTGGAGTTTAAACGCGTTTTAAGTACGTTCTTTTTTTTTAATATGATTACGTAGAATTCTTATTCTGAATAAATTATTTGTTTCCGCTTCATAACTGTTTCTAAATTACAGTGCATTTAATCTTGAAATGCACAGTAACATTTTATACTTTTTACGTTCTAAGGAATTTTCAGGATCGGTTAAAAATTAAATTACAGTAATGGTAATACTCAATATTAATGTCAGACGTGGATACTTCACTGTTTTGTATAATAATTTGTTATCTTGGCATCGATCAAGGTATTTAATATACAAAGCGTACAGATTAATAAGAATTTTAATTAATCCTTCTTCTATAGTATTCACCGTTCTTTTCGAGCACGTACCATTTCAAATAGACTTTCGAATAGATTTCAAAGATTTGTCTGTTCAAATAAAACGCGATCTTTTTTATTTCCCTATCAGTCGTCCCGTTACTGTTCCGTTGTTTCCAACAGATTGCAGATTCGTTTAAAAAACATTTGTAACGAAAAACAAACCCACTCGCAGAAATGTTATTCAATATCGCATTTATAACTTTCATAGACATCCTCCTCTCATTGCTATCATTGTAAACAGATTGAAACTTCGTTTGCAAACACTCGCGATTAAAAAAAAAAAAAAAGAAGAATTAATCTTAAACAATTTTATCTTGTGTTTCATTTATAATTTTCATAATTGTCTTCCCGACGTTGTATCATTTTAAATGGCTTTTTTCTATCCATCTATGTTGCAGTGAGATCAACGGTCCTAATTACTAAATTGCACGATGTGTTCATACAAATTCACTTTTTATGAACGCGATGAAACGAAATGAAACCTAAGTAGAGATTTGTTTTCTCATCAAGTATAACGAGTTTTATACTTTGGATAGATTGCCTCGTTGTGAGAAGGTCTTAATCGTTTATAATTGCGATTAAGTAATTGCAATAAGTCATATTTTTAAGAAACGTTCTCACATGCTGTCACACACTCTAATTAGAAAAGGATCATGAAACATTCGGTTTATCATATTATTTGTTTGTAAATCTTCCTGCTTCCGGAAACTTTTTTAAATATGAAAATATTTATATACAAAATTAAATATTTTTTTCAATATCAACACTTCTTGCGTTTATGCTGTCCTAGTCAGAATTATATTATTTCGTGTATCCTGTTGCTTTTTATATGATAGTCCTCCCGTTGGCCGCGGATTCGTTATCAAGCCTGAGGCCCTCGTCACTAGTGTAACTATCGACAATAAAGGTACCCCACGCGCGACCGGACGATGGAGAACTTCAACGCAGAACCGCTACCTCCCGCGAGCCCTCCCCGGGAGGGCGCCTCGAGCTCGGACTCGGAGATTCAGATTCGACATATATATTATTATATATATTATATATACTATTATATCTATATAATATATGTATTTATATCTAAAAATATACGTACAAATATATCTATTTAAAAAAATAAAGTTGACCGTCATATATCGCCAATAATATCGCGTGCGTATAAAGAAACTAATTACATTTAATTCCTTTTTTACATTTATTTACTTTTTATTATTATTTTTTTCACAACTAATTACATTTAATTATTACATTTACATACATTTAACTATTATTACATACATTTACATACATTTAATTATTATTTTTTTCATAATTATATCTCGTTTGAAATATTTTTCGACATAATTAATTGTTTCAAAAACACATATTCCAGCCTTCTAAATGATTTATTTTGCGTATTATACGAATTATTCCATCTATAAATAAATTGTTCTCTCTACGCACAAACACGCACACAGTCTGTTAATTACACGAGTTAATTGTAACATTTTTCTCGATAAGTTGACAGAGCAAGGAAAATGAGCGACGAACATACCTACAAACTAATCTACTTCAATGCCCGTGGTTGTGCCGAACATATACGGTACATATTTGCATATACTGGCATCGAGTATACCGACGAGAGGATCCCCGAAGAACTCTGGCCTGAATACAAGGATTGTAAGCGTGAAGAATCGATTTTTACTTTCATCGTTCAACTCTCAGGTATCTACCATTTACTCAAACTTTTCTGTATATAAAACTTTCGTTTCACGTGCAGGCTAAACTTACTTAAAGTAAAATTTCATACGGAATGAAGACGAACTTTTCATTAAGTTTTGCTTCCGTAATATCGTGTTTATCGAATACCAACTTAATTCACTTACGATTCTCGAATTTTTGTGTTGCAATCTTTATTGTTTTCAATGAATCGAAGCATTTCGAATATTTTGAGAAAACCGTAAATAGGTGACTTAAAATAGGAATACAAAAATACTTCTACGTTTCTCGTTAATTTAAAAACTTTTTAGGACTTGTCGGAAAAAAAGGATAAAAAATTGAAATCAGTTCGGAAATGAACAAGAACATAGCTAAAAAGTCGAAAGAACAAAGCAGACATAAAATTCGATCTTCTGTTGCGACATTTCTATCGTAAATGGTATAATAAAAGTTTTACGCAGCATAGTCTTCGATATAATCTTATATGTCGCTTGCAAATAGAGAAACAAAAAATCAACGTAAGTCTGTAAATCAATCCTGTCGGTGTAAAACACAAAATTACGTTCGCAATAGACATTCGATTTATATTCCTTGCATTTCAATTTTCATTACAAGAACCGTGTACATTTTCTAATATTTTTTCCGTGTCTGGTATTATCTTTTATCCTTGATTTTAAAAACTTTATGTTCTTCCCAACAGTCAAAAACACGCGATACCCTGTCCATCGTAATCGTAAGAAAAGAAAAAAAGGAGAAAGAAGACATTTCTGTATTTCTTTACTAGGCCATGTTGATTAAAACCGAAATGATTTCGATTCATCTATTCACAAGAACGCAACGGCCTCGGAAGCTGTGTTGTGATTTCCTATCGATCGTTTCCCTCTACACAGTGTTCATATGAGCCATGTTTGTTCTTAGCAATGCCTTATAAAAAGCTGCCTGTGCTGGAGATAGACGGGAAACCGGTAGCGCAGAGTAACGCTGTGGCGCGATACTTCGCGAGGAAGTACGATCTAATGGGAAAGAACGAATGGGATGCGATGATATGCGACGTGCTCGTCGATACTCTTGGAGATTTGAAGCAAGGTGAGTAACTGATGAGATGACTTTGCATTTGTCTCACCACAGAGACAGACGTTCAAGAATTCATTGTGAAAAGACGAGTACAAACAAGATACGTATGTCTTTCCGTTAAGCGAATGTTACAGTTTGTTTGCAAAAGTCAGTTTTTAGATTATAGAATCGTAGATAGAATTTAGAGGATAGAAACTTTTAGTAGTCACTTTTAGTTTAGTAAATTCTTATCGACAATAAGCAGACTACGTTATGATACAACGATTCCAACTGAAGATTTCTATCGACATCACGAATTCGATGGCTTCCAAAAATCGTGTTCTTACACCGCCAACGTAACGTCACGCCAGTCGAATCGAAAAATTATTACTAGACAGAGAAGGTGAACAATAAACGAGGTAAATAGGCTACCGATTGAATAATATCATAACGATCGTATCTCTGGTTTTTGCTTGTCTTTTATATTTGTTTCAAATGTATAAAATATAATCGTATCGATATCGTCCACGATTAAAGCCATCCATCCGCCATCGACGAGGAACGAACGATTATATTTTATCATTTATGCGAATCCTTCTCTTCTCTTCTTTCTCTATTTACGCCCCTCGCCTTGCTTCGTACCGCCGATGATTCACAATTCGATGCACCTGAACAGCTGGAACGTCGCAGATTTTTCCGTACGATAACAAACGTGTTTTTGATGGCCTGCTTTAAACCGTGACGATCGCCATGACGTGCATCAATTGTCGAATGATGTAGTGCGACGATACTCCTACGCAACTTTTTTTTACGCTGTTTTTTCCTCTATTTTTTCTTCCTGTGTGTTATCACATGATCATGAGATACCTGTATAGAAGATGCAAAGAGTCTGTGAAGAATTTACAGATATTTAAGATTATCATAATGTTTAAGCAAAAGCTAAGACGCAAAATATTGCTCAAGATGTAATTATGTAATATTTACTCAATTTCTAGAAGACTGTTTATATCTTGTTGTTATTCTTGATATGGAGATAAATATAGTATACTTTATTAAGACCTAGATAAAAGACTTTTTTCTCGTTTCTCTTCTCTTACTTAATCACTAAGAGTTATATAACGTTTATTCGATAATTCTGCTTCTCCTGACCTTTCCACAAATGGTTGTTTATATCTCGACATTCTTGGTACTTTTAATCAAATTTTAATAACAGTACTTTACTCGTCAGAAGTAAATAAAAAAGCTCTAAGTAGAAGCAAGGATTTACTTACCTTTCCTTTCTCGAATCTCAGTTAGCAATGTTGTTCCTCTTGAAAGATTTTCCAAGTTTCCAAGACAATTTCCACGCTGGTAACATTGTATATATTTCAAGTATCGTGAACCACAGGAACTTGTTGAGGCAATATTGAAGAAAGCAAAGAGAATGAAGAAATTGTAGGAACTATGAGAGGCTACTCCTTCTTTCACAACTTATTTTCTCTTCGTTTGGGGGGAAAAACACAAATGAACGTAACGGTTGGTTTCAGCTATCTGCTACTATCGCATGGAGGAGAATCCTGAAAAGAAGGAAGCGAGGAAGAATCAACTTTTGAACGAAACAATACCATTTTACTTGACTAAATTCGACCAGATTATTGGCGAAAATGAAGGATATATCATTCCTTCTACCGTAAGATTTTTTATCCAAATTTAATGTTAAAATTTTTAGTCTTTGTGCAAACTGGGCCATGTTGTCCATAAAAAATTATTGAAACTTTGTTGCGACAAGACAGCTTTAATTGTTGAGAGCAGAGTGTATCTTTAAAATTCATTCCTGTTAGTTTATGTACAAATGAATTTGCCAAGATTTTCAGCTTTTAGATAATTATTCATGTATCTTCCTCATCAAGTTTGATAGAAATTATTACTATCGTAATCAAAGCAAAGATTAAGATATGTAAAATCATTTCTCTGGATATGACACTCTTGTTTAATGAGTGATAAATGATACCATTCGAAATATCATATTTATATAATATATAATGATACTTATAAGTGTAATCACTTAAGTACAGATATCTGAATTTTTCTCACTGTCACTGACATAGATACGTATTATCGTTCCTTAGATTACTTGACCAGTTTATTTCTTTCATCACTGTGTTATTATATAATAATAATAAATAGTCACATTAAATTAATTTAGTATGATTATGTTGTTTAATAATACGTGTTTCATTGCAAAATATTTAGTTAAAATGTGTATCGAATCGTTGTAATTCCAAAGATGTCAATTGATGTAATGTAATAATAAAGTATAAAGTATAATAAAGTATAAAGTATAATTTCGTCTGTGGTATAATCTTTCTATTCCATTTTGTTACGTCGCACCGCGAGCAATATGGCAACCAGATGTCACCGGATGCTCGCAGCGTATCCTCCATAGTTTCAAGTACCTTCCATAAATCTCATAGATTTCCTAGAAAAGGTCCTTCAAACCAAACAAACGTCTGTTTCCGAAGAATTTCTAAAGACTATTGTCTACCCCGACTGGACAAGGGAAAGTTAGTTTTTCTCACGTATGCTGCAACTTTCCTCCCACTAACCACTTTCTCTCGAGGGCGGTTAAGACCCTTCGTTAACCAATTAACAACGAAGCCACTTCCTTCACTCTCCTAACTAAAATCGTCACCAACAAATCCGATGGTCCCGTGCGCTAGACACACCCATCCTTAGCTTTCCTCCGAGACAGCATCGTCTCCCAAGACAGTTCTGATTTCACATCCTTCGAACGGTCAATATCCTTCCACCGGGTAGGACACACCCACAGATCAGTCACTCATTCATCTCGTACATATTCTCAACGCGAGAATTGATTGTAATTTCAACAAATAAATAAAAAAAAAAATCTCGTACATACGCACCAGCGTAACTGCCTTCGTTATAAGTTGTTGGAATAAACGGTGAAATATAACTTACTATACTGTGTCATATTCATTTAACCACCTCTTATCTTAACCGAAACAGGGGAACGACTACTTCGCGGCGTCGATTCACCGAATCGTAGCGAGAATTTACGCCTCTCGCTACTGCGACTGCGTCTCTCCGCGAACGGTCGTAACACATTGATCGACAGAAGTACTAAACTCTAATAACATAAATTTATATATTTTCTATTTCCCAGCCACCAGTTTTATAGATTTTTCTATCTTCTGTACTACTTTTATCCCTTTTATTTTTTCTTACATGAGATTATTGTAAATTTAATATCATTTGTTCGCAATATTTGTTATTTATCTTTCATTGAATTTGAAATTTCGCGCTTCAATGTTGTGTGTTGTTCGACGTTTTATCGAACGATGTTTATCGAACTAGTTTATGAATACATACATAATCATTAAAGAATCTATAAACCTTACTAGTTTGTTTTTACTAAGTTTTGTTACAGAAAACATGTTCTCATAAATTTTCAACTTTAATTTATGGAAATTTATTAACCTTAAACTATAAAATCATTCAATGAGTCTTTCCGGATGTTTTTATGTAGTCATAATTTCACATATCAGCACAGCTCCACCAATAGGATAAGAGTTACGTGGAAGCAACAGGGGGGAAGAAGAACATATAGAGATCTAAAGGTTATTTTTGTCTCATTCAAGTTTCTGTTAACCGGCTTGGAAATTTCCTGCGCTTGTTTCGACTTTGAAGTCTTAAAAAAAAAATTGTAAGTAAATAGTATATATATAGTATATATATCCTGAGTCAAAGTTTCTCTTTATAAATAATAAACCGTTTAAAAACTATATTTTGTATGTTTTTTCCTTATTCATAATTAAATAATAAATATGAAATACTTCTACAGAAAGCCGACATCCTTCAATTAACCGAACAGCAGATGATTTAAAAATTAGTAGTTGAAAGAAATAAATGTTATTACATGTTCATAATTGATCGATAAATTTAAATATACAATTAGAAAATGTTTCTTCTTTATTGATAACTAAATAATACAGATAAGATACAAGATACTTGTACGAAAAGTCGGCGCGTCGTACAATTAACGGAACAGCAGAGGATTTGAAAATTAGTAGTTGAAAGAAATAAATGTTATCATATGTTCATAATTGATCGATAAATTTAAGTATGCAATTAGAAAATGTTTCTTATGTTTGGAGGAATATATAATCAGTGCTGAATGTTTTGTAGTTACGAAAGTTGTATACAAACATACATTGTACATACGACTAGTAATGGTACTAAATTACTGTTAGAAGGTCTTGGGTGTATAGAACCATATGGTTAAATTAATACTAGAGATAACGAATCGCGCGAATGTAATTAATATTTTGAAATGCGTTGTTTGCATTAATTGATAGTTTTCTTATAAACTTTTTTATAAACAATTTCATTGCTATAGAAAAAAGATAAATGCCGGTAATATGTCTATCCTACTTAAATAGAAAGTGCAATATTTTGTTATAATATTTGGCGCAAGTTTATACATTATTACATCCAAAAATAATATTTTTTTTATATCTAAGCTATATTAAAATATAAAGATACAATTAGCTATGCGAGTAGTTAGTAGTTGATGCTTTTTACTTAAATTGTCTTATACTTCATAATTTGTAATAATATAATTCTTGTCATCAATGATTCTTCGTTTTTACTTTGTATATACTATACTTCCAGGAAGATGCCGCTCTATAAATTGACTTACTTCCCAGTTACGGCATTGGCAGAACCAATCCGTTCTTCTTCAGCTATGCTAGTATTCCATTTGAAGATGAACGTATCAAAAAGGACGTCTGGCCAGAAATAAAGCCCTGTAAGCTTAAAATTTAAAGAAGTTCTGTTTCTTAAATCTCATCTTTCCTAATTTAACTAAAGTAGCTAAATAAAGTAGAACACAATTATGCAGAGTATAACAGAGATTATTGTTTACTCTCCATTTCTCTATAAGATATGTGGGAGAACAATAGGTATTGTTAAGGAGACAATGCCCTTCGTTTGCTGATAAATTATCAATAAATTAAATTATATCTTTCCAAAACAGATAACAGGAAGCTAGATATTTAAGAAGCATCATAATCTGTTTGTTCGATAGAATCTTTGATTCTATTAGTTGTATGGTTTTAGTGACTCCTTATGGCCTGCTTCCTATGCTCGTAGCTGATAGAAGGAAGGTTGCTCAGTCTACAGCTATTTGCCGTTACTTAGCCAAACAATATGACTTAGCTGGAAAGACTGACTGGGCAAATCTTCATATTGATGCCACTGTTGATACTATTCATGATATTCGTCATAGTGAGTATCCAGTGCTGTTTTGCATAAATCTTATGAGAATCTTGATAACAGATAGTACATATCTGTTCAGGTATTTATTAGTTGAAATCCGATTTAATATTTGATTTAATCGAACGATACACGTATGTCAACAATACAAGACAAAGGATTAAAAAGGATTGTAATTCTATCTTCAGTATTTAACTGAAAACAAATTTTCAGAAATTGCCGCCTTCCACTATGAGGAGGACGAGAAGGTCAAAGCTGCAAAACGCAAGGCTGCTGAACAGACGCTGCCGTTCATTTTAGAACGTTTGGACCAGCAAGTGAAGGAAAATGACGGCTACTTCTACGATGGTACTCTCTCTTGGGCTGATTTAACATTCGTTGCTCTGCTCGATTATTTGAACTTTATGTACAAGTCTGATCTGATCGAGAATTACGAGAATCTGAAGCTGCTGGAGAAAAAGGTCCTCCTTCTACCCAAGATCAAAAACTGGATTGAGAGACGCCCAATTAGCGAATTCTAAACTTCACGATTGCTTATGGTTTTATAAGCGTTTAAAGATTGCTGTTGTCACGGTGGTCGTGAGAACGCAACGAAAGGATGGTTATGCCTCACATACCTTGGTCAGCAAAATGATGGCTAAGCAGTAATAGAAACCCTATGTGACCGGCATCCAGCGATAGCCCCTCCACAGGAGCCGGGTCCTTGATATAAAAAAGTACCTCTCGAGTCGTTGTAAGAACATTCTTTTCTGTGCTGTTTGACCATTCTGTATTGTTACTCTGTCAGTGTTCAATAAATTTTCTAATAACAATCAAAATTTAAGTACGAATTTCTCACCTTGCGTGCGGAACGTGAAATTACCCCGAATCGACGTGAAAAAATTGGCGATCCTGCCAGGATCCATTCATCGCATCAAGAGGAAACTTCAACGGGAACTCTACGGATTCTACAGCGAAGGACCACGGTCACCTCCATGATCAAAAGAAGGATCTGCAAAGAATCTCGGTAAGCTGGCTTTCGTACATTATCGAAACCGTAAGCCTGAAATACGTTCTGAAGATAGTGACTCTTCTTCCGCCGAAAGTGTCATATTTCTCAGCATGAACCCAACTGACAAGAGTACCGCTAAACAAAACGAACTAATCGCTACCCTGATTGAACAATTTGAAAGCCTAACTCACGAGTTTAGAAGCTTTAGAAACAGCACCGATCAAAACATTAAAAACATAAAAGAATTTGCGGAAACTAGCGATAGAAATCGCTCTAAAGAAATACGCGATCTTGCAAAAACCATGGAAATAAAATACGACACCGAGACTGACCAGTCGCAAATAAACGCCCATTTAGAAACCGCTGCTGATAACGTAACGGATGACGAAACTGACGGACCGAACACGTCACAAAGACCACGAGCCGCATCTAGCCGCGCCGCGATTAAACCAATAAACAACTACAACGAAGATCGAGGGCTCGAGGCAGATAAGGCCATACGAACTGTCGAGACACTACGTGGTCAAGATGACGTAGGCGTTGAAGATTTCATCTTATCGGTCCGCAAAGCAAGAGCTAGGTGCAAGGCAAGTGACAGAGAGCTATTATTAGATCTCATACTGATCGAAAAGATTACCGACAACGCGAAACGAAACATACGATATCTAAAAATCAACTCGTTCGAAGACTTATATTCATGCTTAAGACAACACGTATTAACACCAACAACTATTAGCAACTGTAGGGACAAATTAAAGAATTTAAAACAAGGGGCAACAGAAAGTGTACAATCTTTTGACTCCAGATTCCGACAACAGCTAAACGAATTAAATTATGCAGTCCAAAACGAAAACCGCACACCAACAGAACGACGCGTAGCTATAGATATTGAAGAACGCGAAGCACTTAAAACATATTTGCTCAACTTACGATACGAGATAGGACAGATGGTGGTATCTAGCGATCCAAAGAACCTGAACCTTGCCCAACGACTAGCAGCTGATAGAGAACAATGGTTACGAGAAGCAAATCGTGTTGCCAACCGCCCAAAGAATCAATCTCACAACATTACATTAGTATCCAAGCGAACTACTACCGATTCACAGCCACAAACTTCTGCTCAGCTACCTAGCCGACCATTAGACGACCGCATGAAACCGAAGTGTCCAAAGTGTTTACGAATTGGACACACAGCCGAAAAATGCTACTCTCGAAATTCTCCATTTGCCAGCCAAGGAAATATTCCACCTCGAGTAAACCAAACAACGGAGAACCCAGTGGAAGCTTACCTCGAGTTAACTGTACCACCACCGGAAGATTACTATCAATCGTACTGCAACGAAGAGACGGAGGAAGAGCCAGATTCCTCATCGATACCGGAGCAGGAATCAACCTTATAAAAGAAAAAGCCTCACTAACCGTCCAAACTTCTAACCCAAAAACCTTCCTAATGGGAAGTGACAAACATACCACTAACAAAATTTGCAACTTTACCATGCTCAAGAAAAATCATCAATTCTACGTAGTCCCTAACAACTTTCCCCTAATCGAAGATGGAATAATCGGACTCCCATTCCTTACAAAGTATCAATACAGCGTCACTAACAATAAACTAACCTTGGACGAAATTATATTACCATTCCAGGAAACCGATAGCAAGATAAGACCAGGCGAAACTCTAATCTCAGCCCAATACATCGAAGGAAAGCCCACAACAGTATGTTTCATCAACACTGGTAAGCAAATCTGTCACATTACAAACGAAATAGAGAAACCCGATAAACTAAGCCAAATTAATAAATTCGCACAAATAATACGTACCAAACATATTGATCCAGAACTTCGAGAACCCCTTGAGAAAATCCTCATCAATTACTTAGACGTTTTTAATATGGAAACAGACTCATTACCATGTACCAACTTGACAGAACATACAATCACACTCAAGACAGACAAACCTATAAACATCAAATCTTATAGACAGCCCGAATGTCATAAAAAGGAAATCGAGACTCAAATCAACGACATGTTAGACAAACAAATCATAGAACCATCGGACAGTCCATATAACGCACCAATTTGGGTAGTTCCAAAAAAATTAGATGCATCAGGCAAACAAAAATGGAGAATCGTTATAGATTTTAGAAAATTAAACGAGCAAACAGACCAAGACGCGTATCCTTTACCAAATTCGGACGAAATACTCGAGCACTTAGGCAAAGCTAAATTTTTCTCGGCCCTAGACCTCTCGTCAGGATTTCACCAGATACCTATGGAGCAAAATTCCAAAAAATATACTGCATTCTCAACCCCACAAGGTCACTTCCACTATAATCGCATGCCCTTCGGCCTTAAAAACGCACCGGCGACGTTTCAACGTATGATGGATACCGCGCTACGGGGGTTAATAGGAAATAACTGTTTCGTATACCTGGATGACATTATAATATTCGGGAGCACCATCCAAGAACATAACCGAAATCTAGCCATTATACTAGACAGACTACAAAATTTAGGATTAAAAATACAACCGGACAAATGCGAATTTTTGAAACCGGAATTAGAATACTTAGGACACGTAGTAACAAAGGAAGGAGTAAAGCCTAATCCCAAAAAGATTCAAGCCGTGAAAGACTTTAAAACACCAAAGACCGCGACCCACATAAAGTCATTCTTAGGACTCGTTGGATACTATAGAAAATTTATACGTAATTTTTCTAAAATCGCAAAACCATTGACAGATCTCACAAAAAAGGACACTCCATTCTACTGGACCGATAGACAACAACTTGCATTTGACACACTAAAACAAAAACTCTGCGAAGCCCCTGTACTACAATATCCAGACTTTGACAAAACATTCACATTAACAACAGACGCAAGTAACGAAGGGTTAGGAGCAATACTCTCCCAAGACGGACATCCATGCTGTTATATATCCCGAACTTTGAACCGTCCTGAAAAGAATTATTCCACAACCGAGAAAGAGTTATTAGCAATAGTATGGTCAATCAAAAGACTAAGACAATACCTACTTGGTAGAAAATTTAAAATTCAAAGCGATCATCAAGCCTTGAAATGGTTAAAGAATGTTAAAGACCCCTCATCGAGACTCATGCGATGGCGTTTGAGACTCGAGGAGTACGATTATGAAATCGAATACAAAAAAGGAAAAGAAAATACAGCTGCAGATGCTCTATCCCGATTGTATCCTATCACTAATGAAGAAATCCAACCCAATGTAGAAAACCCGGACTATTATGACGAGTATATAGACTGGAAAATCAATATCACCCCAGCTCCGATAACCCAAAAACCTAACAGACCACACTTTAAACAAATTACAAAGACCGAACTGGGAGACTTTAACGAACAGCATTGGTTGCGTCAATTAACCAAACACTTTATTAAACACCGAACCGGACGCTTACAAATAGGAATAAACGACAATAGCTTCAGCACGTTAGAAAAGGTAAATATTCAACTCATGCTAAGGTTTCTAACAACTAGATTCCCTCAAATTAAATTAATATTTGGACAAGATCCGCCAGTAGACTACGATAACGAACAAAAACAAACGATACTACGCGAAAATCATAACGAATTAGTAGGACACTTAGGTATACACCGCACCGTGAAACGAATACAAGAGCACCATCACTGGACAAACCTAGAACAAGACGTTACAGAATTCATACAAAACTGCGAAACCTGCCAACGAGAAAAGCTAAATCGTATCAGGGCCAAGGAACAACCTATGATAACTGACACACCGCTTAATCCTAATGACAAAATCGCAATGGACATATTCGGACCTCTCACCAAAACCAAACGGGGCAATCAGTTTATCCTGTCTATCCAAGATCAATTAACCAAATATCTCATTCTCATACCCTTAAAAGACCAAACAGCCAACTCAATCATTAACGAACTTTTGGATCACTATGTGTACATATTTTCCGCACGAAAAAGTATTCTGACGGACATGGGACGAAATTTCGTATGTAAATTGATGGACACATTTGAAAGGGCTTTCAAAATCCGACACATAAAAACCACTTCTTTCCATCCACAATCTAACGGATCCCTTGAACGAACGCATGCCGTAGTAAAGGACCTTATTCGAACTTGTACGACCGACCGACAGAACGACTGGGATGAAAACTTAAAATTAATATGCATGGGATATAATAATTCAGTACACGAGACGACCGGACATACCCCATTCGAACTAACATTTGGACGACAAGCTAACATGCCATCCTCAATATCAACCACTCCTAGCCTAACCAGAGAACAATTGTTTAACCTCTGGAAAAATCGACACAACGCCTATATAGCTAAAGCAAGACGAGTTACCGAATCTAACAAAAAGCGATACCAGAGGGATCAAATGCGAAAAATTATTAAAACACAGACGATATTCCGAGTAAAAGATAAAGTATGGGTACATAACGATCACAAAACTAACAAGCTAGACCACGAATGGCTAGGACCTGCAGAAATCCTCTCATCCAATCCACCCACCTATCTTATCGAATATTCCAACGGTCACACGCAAAGAATCCACGGTAACAGGCTAAAACCCTACCTTTCAGGAAGAAGACCATAATATGGATCATCATAACACTCGAGTACATTAGAAGCGATCTAGAAGTAAAACCATTGAATTACGCCAACATATTCCTGGAACACATTGACAATTGCTATCTGTGCAACGAACAAATAGATATCACCCTTATAGTAGGCCTTAACGATCCAATTGACCAAGTTAATAGATTACAACGCGTAATAGATTTAATAGACCGTCAATGTAAACCACCTTGCGCTTACATACCAGAAATAAGCAGCCTAAAATTTAAGTACAGAAATCTTCAAAACCTGACTCGGCAACTCAAATTATTATTGCGTTATAAAAGCAAACGCGGATTGCTCAATGTCATAGGCTCAGTATCCAAAACTTTATTCGGAACTCTCGACGAAAACGATTTAGAACTCATTAACAAGAACATCGATACATTATTTGATTCCAACAATAAAATAAAAACAATTCTTAGTAACCAAACCGCACTCATCAAACGCGTGCTAGACAATACCAAAACAAATCAACTTGAAAACTTAGCCAACGATATACACAAGATTGAAAACCACAATGAAAAAAACGAAATATTAGTCTCCCCATTAATTCAAACCGAATCTACCATATCAGAACTCCATATAAACATCGACGAAATTTTTAACACTGTTATGTTAGGGAAACAAGGAATCATAAACCCACAAGTTATAGAACCCGAATAATTCTTAAAAACACTTGACCAAATAACGAGACAAAACTTTATGACTAACCATATCGAACCTTCAGTCCAAAACTTTCAACTAATTATAGATCTAAGCAAACTAAAGGTATGGATAAGAGATAACAAACTTATATATACAATAACTGTGCCGCTTTTGGAAAACGATGAATGGAAAATAACTAAAATTTACCCGATACCTTCCAAACAAAACTCTGTATTCATTGCGCCTGTAATAGAAACGGATTTTTGCCTCTAACCGACTCAGAACAATACACCTTTGTCGATAGTCACTACTTAAACAAATATTGTAAACGAACGGCAATCATCCACATTTGTAAAAGAACTCAACCGAGTCACAATAGAATCAATTCACCTGAATGCAGATCAGAATTAATTACTAATCGACAGACGGTCAAAACTTGCCCGACTGCTGTCTTCAAGCTGGAAGAATTGACGTTCGTACCTTTGCAGACGGAAAACCATTATATTATTATTCCTGCGAAAAATGTACAAATCGACGTGTTATGTAAGACACATAAAATCCTAGAAATTAGACAACCAAGCTTAATTAGCAGTAAAACCGGGTGCATAATCACATACGATCTTAATATTATGAAAATAGGAGGATCACATAAAAATATCTCTTACGAAACCAAATTTAAGAATAGCATATACAGCTTCGAAGAAACAGATGTTCCAATATTAGAGAAAATATTAGAAACAGCTCCAAAAGTAACTCACAATTTCAACCAATATAAAGCCAACCTCGACACATTACAAACACAAATCAGTACCCTGCAATTTGAGCGACGCATAAATTCATTGAAGGAATATGGCATATCCACACTACAAATATTAGGAATCATAGCCCTAGGACTAGGAACAATATATGTAATGTACAAATGTAAACTTTTCGAATGTCTACGCCGATCATTTCCTAAAAATGTACGTATCAAAATACTCTGCCCTACCGCTCGCGTAAACAGGATCGATCAAACATCAACAGTACCAAGGACGGTCACCTTCCAAAATATCACCGAAGACGAAGATGAGGGGATCATTCAACTTAGAAGCCCCACCAGAGCCTTACGCTTTAGCGGAGCAAAGCGAAGCTAAGGAGGGGGGAATGTCCCGGTGGTCGTGAGAACGCAACGAAAGGATGGTTATGCCTCACATACCTTGGTCAGCAATATGATGGCTAAGCAGTAATAGAAACCCTATGTGACCGGCATCCAGCGATAGCCCCTCCACAGGAGCCGGGTCCTTGATATAAAAAAGTACCTCTCGAGTCGTTGTAAGAACATTCTTTTCTGTGCTGTTTGACCATTCTGTATTGTTACTCTGTCAGTGTTCAATAAATTTTCTAATAACAATCAAAATTTAAGTACGAATTTCTCACCTTGCGTGCGGAACGTGAAATTACCCCGAATCGACGTGACACGGCCTTAGTGTGTTGAGAGAATGAAGAACGAATCGTGTTGATGGAAGTTTGTATGGAATGTAGTAACTTGTGGATTCTTAGAGTAAGGACAAGTGATTGCTGGTAGAGTTTAAAGTTTAAGGTATTTTAATGAGTGATATTCGATAACAAAAGGACAGACTACGATATCTTCGCACGCCGACTCACACTCCGTGTCCGCTCAACTCGCACTCTGCTTCTCGACTGACTCTCTCTGGCCGTTGTCCCATTCTATTGCCCTTTTCCTAGGCCCACCGCACACGTGTTCTGCAGACGCTCGTGGCCAGGGTCACGTAGGTCTTTTCCACGAAACTATGCACTTGAAAAGACCGATGACACATTGATGGGCCCGACGGCGCCTCGGCTCTCGCGACACTGTTCACAGTTCGTCCGATATTTCCCAGGCCTTTCGTCCACGATACTACAGGAATATACTGATTGCTTTTAACATTCATTAGTTCCAGTTATTACCGATATTTTTGTCATTTAGTTAGGGTTTTCCCTTTAGATTACGTTGTGATAGAGAACTGTTATTTGTGTATTCCTACAGAAACATACGAACTATATAAACTGTTGACACGATGTTGTGCTTTTGTATTATAGAGATAATAATAAAACCATCACACAATCATTAATTATGTTTTTTATTATATTAATTAAGAATTGAAGATTACCTGCTTGGTGATCTTGATAATATCGTATTTTACAAATGTTGAACAAAAAAAAATGTATGATTATTTTATTCTGTTAGGGAAGTGATACATTTACACTGTACATGAGAGTGTGTGTGTAAGGGTTAGAGGGCGTCAAGGACTCAGTGGAGACAAAAGACTGTTGCCAGATGTTAGAAGAATCTAGGCTAGTCGGTTGGCAACCAGCGTGCGTGCAAGACGTTCTTAGAGAGGAATATAGGTGTATAACTGTTGTATGGGAAATATAGTCAATAATTTGTATTCCCAAATCCTCGAATTTCCTTACATATTCAATACATTATGAGGGTTGCTTTAAAAAAAATACGAGTTACATATTTCTTTGAAAAAAGCATGATTTTTATCGATACAATAATGTTCTTCTGTTATCGCTTTAAAGTTGAGTACTTCGTTGATTACACGAGAGAACTCGCCTACAGCAAACAAGATACGACCGTGTGTAAAGTAATTAATCTGTTTGCTCGTTACTAGCTACACATAAGGCTTGCGTAAAAAAAAATATGCATTTCAGTTCAGGCGGAGAATTATGTAGGAAGCCATTTTGTCGATCAATAACTTAGTTAATAAAAGATCAAATTTTCATGTACATAAATGTAAGTAGCGTTCAAGTATTAATCATTACATACAATTTTTGTATAATTCGTTATCTTGGTCACTTACATCTTACAAATGATATATAGATAATATTTATGACATACATTGGAGCTATCTTTTAGTTAACGCCATTTTTTCTTGTTTTCTCTGTACTTTTACTATTCTTCCAAAAATATCAAAGGATCGATGACTTCAAATTAAACTAGAATTGCTTCGGTATATTGTCAATCAATGGCTATTTGTATTCACATCTATATCAAAGGAAAACCGATTGCAAAATTAATTACCCTTGCAATTCCGCAATCTGAAACTATGTGTGATCGACCTTGAAGATGACAAATCTCAATGTTTGAAGTAGTACAAAAGGATGATAATTTAATTTCGCTTTATCAAACTGTACAAAATTTGTATACACATACAGAAAAAAAAACGGAGTTCAAACATTAATGAACATGAATTATCGGTTATTATTGCTGAGTAATTATTAGGATTAGAGCTTTGGAGTATCGATCGTATCGAGTTTTAACTATCGGTTTCCGCAATTTATTGTTTTTCTAAATTATGTCTGAATGGTATCAGTTTTTGAATATTTTATAGTTTACACTCCAACATACTGACGTAAGCTATCGAAAATAATTGTAAATTATGCAATATCATTTTTTTTATATTTCATAATCTAAATTTCAATCTATTTTTTGTATTTAACATCCCTTTTTTTATTGTTCGTGTTCCGTCTTGTACGTTCTTCAAAAAATCTTAATTTTTTTTTAGATAAAATCTTGTGTGAATTTACAAAAAATACGATTCTTCGTTTAATTTTTTTCCCTTATTGTCTTTACATATTTGGAGTTTAAACGCGTTATAAGTACGTTCTTTTTTTTTAATATGATTACGTAGAATTCTTATTCTGAATAAATTATTTGTTTCCGCTTCATAACTGTTTCTAAATTACAGTGCATTTAATCTTGAAATGCACAGTAACATTTTATACTTTTTACGTTCTAAGGAATTTTCAGGATCGGTTAAAAATTAAATTACAGTAATGGTAATACTCAATATTAATGTCAGACGTGGATACTTCACTGTTTTGTATAATAATTTGTTATCTTGGCATCGATCAAGGTATTTAATATACAAAGCGTACAGATTAATAAGAATTTTAATTAATCCTTCTTCTATAGTATTCACCGTTCTTTTCGAGCTCGTACCATTTCAAATAGACTTTCGAATAGATTTCAAAGATTTGTCTGTTCAAATAAAACGCGATCTTTTTTATTTCCCTATCAGTCGTCCCGTTACTGTTCCGTTGTTTCCAACAGATTGCAGATTCGTTTAAAAAACATTTGTAACGAAAAACAAACCCACTCGCAGAAATGTTATTCAATATCGCATTTATAAGTTTCATAGACATCCTCCTCTCATTGCTATCATTGGAAACAGATTGAAACTTCGTTTGCAAACACTCGCGATTAAAAAAAAAAAAAAAAAGAAGAATTAATCTTAAACAATTTTATCTTGTGTTCCATTTATAATTTTCATAATTGTCTTCCCGACGTTGTATCATTTTAAATGGCTTTTTTCTATCCATCTATGTTGCAGCGAGATCAACGGTCCTAATTACTAAATTGCACGATGTGTTCATACAAATTCACTTTTTATGAACGCGATGAAACGAAATGAAACCTAAGTAGAGATTTGTTTTCTCATCAAGTATAACGAGTTTTATACTTTGGATAGATTGCCTCGTTGTGAGAAGGTCTTAATCGTTTATAATTGCGATTAAGTAATTGCAATAAGTCATATTTTTAAGAAACGTTCTCACATGCTGTCACACACTCTAATTAGAAAAGGATCATGAAACATTCGGTTTATGATATTATTTGTTTGTAAATCTTCCTGCTTCCGGAAACTTTTTTAAATATGAAAATATTTATATACAAAATTAAATATTTTTTTCAATATCAACACTTCTTGCGTTTATGTTGTCCTAGTCAGAATTATATTATTTCGTGTATCCTGTTGCTTTTTATATGATAGTCCTCCCGTTGGCCGCGGATTCGTTATCAAGCCTGAGGCCCTCGTCACTAGTGTAACTATCGACAATAAAGGTACCCCACGCGCGACCGGACGATGGAGAACTTCAACGCAGAACCGCTACCTCCCGCGAGCCCTCCTCGACATATATATTATTATATATATTATATATACTATTATATCTATATAATATATGTATTTATATCTAAAAATATACGTACAAATATATCTATTTAAAAAAATAAAGTTGACCGTCATATATCGCCAATAATATCGCGTGCGTATAAAGAAACTAATTACATTTAATTCCTTTTTTACATTTATTTACTTTTTATTATTATTTTTTTCACAACTAATTACATTTAATTATTACATTTACATACATTTAACTATTATTACATACATTTACATACATTTAATTATTATTTTTTTCATAATTATATCTCGTTTGAAATATTTTTCGACATAATTAATTGTTTCAAAAACACATATTCCAGCCTTCTAAATGATTTATTTTGCGTATTATACGAATTATTCCATCTATAAATAAATTGTTCTCTCTACGCACAAACACGCACACAGTCTGTTAATTACACGAGTTAATTGTAACATTTTTCTCGATAAGTTGACAGAGCAAGGAAAATGAGCGACGAACATACCTACAAACTAATCTACTCCAATGCCCGTGGTTGTGCCGAACATATACGGTACATATTTGCATATACTGGCATCGAGTATACCGACGAGAGGATCCCCGAAGAACTCTGGCCTGAATACAAGGATTGTAAGCGTGAAGAATCGATTTTTACTTTCATCGTTCAACTCTCAGGTATCTACCATTTACTCAAACTTTTCTGTATATAAAACTTTCGTTTCACGTGCAGGCTAAACTTACTTAAAGTAAAATTTCATACGGAATGAAGACGAACTTTTCATTAAGTTTTGCTTCCGTAATATCGTGTTTATCGAATACCAACTTAATTCACTTACGATTCTCGAATTTTTGTGTTGCAATCTTTATTGTTTTCAATGAATCGAAGCATTTCGAATATTTTGAGAAAACCGTAAATAGGTGACTTAAAATAGGAATACAAAAATACTTCTACGTTTCTCGTTAATTTAAAAACTTTTTAGGACTTGTCGGAAAAAAAGGATAAAAAATTGAAATCAGTTCGGAAATGAACAAGAACATAGCTAAAAAGTCGAAAGAACAAAGCAGACATAAAATTCGATCTTCTGTTGCGACATTTCTATCGTAAATGGTATAATAAAAGTTTTACGCAGCATAGTCTTCGATATAATCTTATATGTCGCTTGCAAATAGAGAAACAAAAAATCAACGTAAGTCTGTAAATCAATCCTGTCGGTGTAAAACACAAAATTACGTTCGCAATAGACATTCGATTTATATTCCTTGCATTTCAATTTTCATTACAAGAACCGTGTACATTTTCTAATATTTTTTCCGTGTCTGGTATTATCTTTTATCCTTGATTTTAAAAACTTTATGTTCTTCCCAACAGTCAAAAACACGCGATACCCTGTCCATCGTAATCGTAAGAAAAGAAAAAAAGGAGAAAGAAGACATTTCTGTATTTCTTTACTAGGCCATGTTGATTAAAACCGAAATGATTTCGATTCATCTATTCACAAGAACGCAACGGCCTCGGAAGCTGTGTTGTGATTTCCTATCGATCGTTTCCCTCTACACAGTGTTCATATGAGCCATGTTTGTTCTTAGCAATGCCTTATAAAAAGCTGCCTGTGCTGGAGATAGACGGGAAACCGGTAGCGCAGAGTAACGCTGTGGCGCGATACTTGGCGAGGAAGTACGATCTAATGGGAAAGAACGAATGGGATGCGATGATATGCGACGTGCTCGTCGATACTCTTGGAGATTTGAAGCAAGGTGAGTAACTGATGAGATGACTTTGCATTTGTCTCACCACAGAGACAGACGTTCAAGAATTCATTGTGAAAAGACGAGTACAAACAAGATACGTATGTCTTTCCGTTAAGCGAATGTTACAGTTTGTTTGCAAAAGTCAGTTTTTAGATTATAGAATCGTAGATAGAATTTAGAGGATAGAAACTTTTAGTAGTCACTTTTAGTTTAGTAAATTCTTATCGACAATAAGCAGACTACGTTATGATACAACGATTCCAACTGAAGATTTCTATCGACATCACGAATTCGATGGCTTCCAAAAATCGTGTTCTTACACCGCCAACGTAACGTCACGCCAGTCGAATCGAAAAATTATTACTAGACAGAGAAGGTGAACAATAAACGAGGTAAATAGGCTACCGATTGAATAATATCATAACGATCGTATCTCTGGTTTTTGCTTGTCTTTTTTATTTGTTTCAAATGTATAAAATATAATCGTATCGATATCGTCCACGATTAAAGCCATCCATCCGCCATCGACGAGGAACGAACGATTATATTTTATCATTTATGCGAATCCTTCTCTTCTCTTCTTTCTCTATTTACGCCCCTCGCCTTGCTTCGTACCGCCGATGATTCACAATTCGATGCACCTGAACAGCTGGAACGTCGCAGATTTTTCCGTACGATAACAAACGTGTTTTTGATGGCCTGCTTTAAACCGTGACGATCGCCATGACGTGCGTCAATTGTCGAATGATGTAGTGCGACGATACTCCTACGCAACTTTTTTTTACGCTGTTTTTTCCTCTATTTTTTCTTCCTGTGTGTTATCACATGATCATGAGATACCTGTATAGAAGATGCAAAGAGTCTGTGAAGAATTTACAGATATTTAAGATTATCATAATGTTTAAGCAAAAGCTAAGACGCAAAATATTGCTCAAGATGTAATTATGTAATATTTACTCAATTTCTAGAAGACTGTTTATATCTTGTTGTTATTCTTGATATGGAGATAAATATAGTATACTTTATTAAGACCTAGATAAAAGACTTTTTTCTCGTTTCTCTTCTCTTACTTAATCACTAAGAGTTATATAACGTTTATTCGATAATTCTGCTTCTCCTGACCTTTCCACAAATGGTTGTTTATATCTCGACATTCTTGGTACTTTTAATCAAATTTTAATAACAGTACTTTACTCGTCAGAAGTAAATAAAAAAGCTCTAAGTAGAAGCAAGGATTTACTTACCTTTCCTTTCTCGAATCTCAGTTAGCAATGTTGTTCCTCTTGAAAGATTTTCCAAGTTTCCAAGACAATTTCCACGCTGGTAACATTGTATATATTTCAAGTATCGTGAACCACAGGAACTTGTTGAGGCAATATTGAAGAAAGCAAAGAGAATGAAGAAATTGTAGGAACTATGAGAGGCTACTCCTTCTTTCACAACTTATTTTCTCTTCGTTTGGGGGAAAAAACACAAATGAACGTAACGGTTGGTTTCAGCTATCTGCTACTATCGCATGGAGGAGAATCCTGAAAAGAAGGAAGCGAGGAAGAATCAACTTTTGAACGAAACAATACCATTTTACTTGACTAAATTCGACCAGATTATTGGCGAAAATGAAGGATATATCATTCCTTCTACCGTAAGATTTTTTATCCAAATTTAATGTTAAAATTTTTAGTCTTTGTGCAAACTGGGCCATGTTGTCCATAAAAAATTATTGAAACTTTGTTGCGACAAGACAGCTTTAATTGTTGAGAGCAGAGTGTATCTTTAAAATTCATTCCTGTTAGTTTATGTACAAATGAATTTGCCAAGATTTTCAGCTTTTAGATAATTATTCATGTATCTTCCTCATCAAGTTTGATAGAAATTATTACTATCGTAATCAAAGCAAAGATTAAGATATGTAAAATCATTTCTCTGGATATGACACTCTTGTTTAATGAGTGATAAATGATACCATTCGAAATATCATATTTATATAATATATAATGATACTTATAAGTGTAATCACTTAAGTACAGATATCTGAATTTTTCTCACTGTCACTGACATAGATACGTATTATCGTTCCTTAGATTACTTGACCAGTTTATTTCTTTCATCACTGTGTTATTATATAATAATAATAAATAGTCACATTAAATTAATTTAGTATGATTATGTTGTTTAATAATACGTGTTTCATTGCAAAATATTTAGTTAAAATGTGTATCGAATCGTTGTAATTCCAAAGATGTCAATTGATGTAATGTAATAATAAAGTATAAAGTATAATAAAGTATAAAGTATAATTTCGTCTGTGGTATAATCTTTCTATTCCATTTTGTTACGTCGCACCGCGAGCAATATGGCAACCAGATGTCACCGGATGCTCGCAGCGTATCCTCCATAGTTTCAAGTACCTTCCATAAATCTCATAGATTTCCTAGAAAAGGTCCTTCAAACCAAACAAACGTCTGTTTCCGAAGAATTTCTAAAGACTATTGTCTACCCCGACTGGACAAGGGAAAGTTAGTTTTTCTCACGTATGCTGCAACTTTCCTCCCACTAACCACTTTCTCTCGAGGGCGGTTAAGACCCTTCGTTAACCAATTAACAACGAAGCCACTTCCTTCACTCTCCTAACTAAAATCGTCACCAACAAATCCGATGGTCCCGTGCGCTAGACACACCCATCCTTAGCTTTCCTCCGAGACAGCATCGTCTCCCAAGACAGTTCTGATTTCACATCCTTCGAACGGTCAATATCCTTCCACCGGGTAGGACACACCCACAGATCAGTCACTCATTCATCTCGTACATATTCTCAACGCGAGAATTGATTGTAATTTCAACAAATAAATAAAAAAAAAAATCTCGTACATACGCACCAGCGTAACTGCCTTCGTTATAAGTTGTTGGAATAAACGGTGAAATATAACTTACTATACTGTGTCATATTCATTTAACCACCTCTTATCTTAACCGAAACAGGGGAACGACTACTTCGCGGCGTCGATTCACCGAATCGTAGCGAGAATTTACGCCTCTCGCTACTGCGACTGCGTCTCTCCGCGAACGGTCGTAACACATTGATCGACAGAAGTACTAAACTCTAATAACATAAATTTATATATTTTCTATTTCCCAGCCACCAGTTTTATAGATTTTTCTATCTTCTGTACTACTTTTATCCCTTTTATTTTTTCTTACATGAGATTATTGTAAATTTAATATCATTTGTTCGCAATATTTGTTATTTATCTTTCATTGAATTTGAAATTTCGCGCTTCAATGTTGTGTGTTGTTCGACGTTTTATCGAACGATGTTTATCGAACTAGTTTATGAATACATACATAATCATTAAAGAATCTATAAACCTTACTAGTTTGTTTTTACTAAGTTTTGTTACAGAAAACATGTTCTCATAAATTTTCAACTTTAATTTATGGAAATTTATTAACCTTAAACTATAAAATCATTCAATGAGTCTTTCCGGATGTTTTTATGTAGTCATAATTTCACATATCAGCACAGCTCCACCAATAGGATAAGAGTTACGTGGAAGCAACAGGGGGGAAGAAGAACATATAGAGATCTAAAGGTTATTTTTGTCTCATTCAAGTTTCTGTTAACCGGCTTGGAAATTTCCTGCGCTTGTTTCGACTTTGAAGTCTTAAAAAAAAAATTGTAAGTAAATAGTATATATATAGTATATATATCCTGAGTCAAAGTTTCTCTTTATAAATAATAAACCGTTTAAAAACTATATTTTGTATGTTTTTTCCTTATTCATAATTAAATAATAAATATGAAATACTTCTACAGAAAGCCGACATCCTTCAATTAACCGAACAGCAGATGATTTAAAAATTAGTAGTTGAAAGAAATAAATGTTATTACATGTTCATAATTGATCGATAAATTTAAATATACAATTAGAAAATGTTTCTTCTTTATTGATAACTAAATAATACAGATAAGATACAAGATACTTGTACGAAAAGTCGGCGCGTCGTTCAATTAACGGAACAGCAGAGGATTTGAAAATTAGTAGTTGAAAGAAATAAATGTTATCATATGTTCATAATTGATCGATAAATTTAAGTATGCAATTAGAAAATGTTTCTTATGTTTGGAAAAATATATAATCACTGCTGAATGTTTTGTAGTTACGAAAGATGTATACAAACATACATTGTACATACGACTAGTAATGGTACTAAATTACTGTTAGAGGGTCTTGGGTGTATAGAACCATATGGTTAAATTAATACTAGAGATAACGAATCGCGCGAATGTAATTAATATTTTGAAATGCGTTGTTTGCATTAATTGATAGTTTTCTTATAAACTTTTTTATAAACAATTTCATTGCTATAGAAAAAAGATATGCTGCCGGTAATATGTCTATCCTACTTAAATAGAAAGTGCAATATTTTGTTATAATATTTGGCGCAAGTTTATACATTATTACATCCAAAAATAATATTCTTTTTATATCTAAGCTATATTAAAATATAAAGATACAAATAGCTATGCGAGTAGTTAGTAGTTGATGCTTTTTACTTAAATTGTCTTATACTTCATAATTTGTAATAATATAATTCTTGTCATCAATGATTCTTCGTTTTTACTTTGTATATACTATACTTCCAGGAAGATGCCGCTCTATAAATTGACTTACTTCCCAGTTACGGCATTGGCAGAACCAATCCGTTCTTCTTCAGCTATGCTAGTATTCCATTTGAAGATGAACGTATCAAAAAGGACGTCTGGCCAGAAATAAAGCCCTGTAAGCTTAAAATTTAAAGAAGTTCTGTTTCTTAAATCTCATCTTTCCTAATTTAACTAAAGTAGCTAAATAAAGTAGAACACAATTATGCAGAGTATAACAGAGATTATTGTTTACTCTCCATTTCTCTATAAGATATGTGGGAGAACAATAGGTATTGTTAAGGAGACAATGCCCTTCGTTTGCTGATAAATTATCAATAAATTAAATTATATCTTTCCAAAACAGATAACAGGAAGCTAGATATTTAAGAAGCATCATAATCTGTTTGTTCGATAGAATCTTTGATTCTATTAGTTGTATGGTTTTAGTGACTCCTTATGGCCTGCTTCCTATGCTCGTAGCTGATAGAAGGAAGGTTGCTCAGTCTACAGCTATTTGCCGTTACTTAGCCAAACAATATGACTTAGCTGGAAAGACTGACTGGGCAAATCTTCATATTGATGCCACTGTTGATACTATTCATGATATTCGTCATAGTGAGTATCCAGTGCTGCTTTGCATAAATCTTATGAGAATCTTGATAACAGATAGTACATATCTGTTCAGGTATTTATTAGTTGAAATCCGATTTAATATTTGATTTAATCGAACGATACACGTATGTCAACAATACAAGACAAAGGATTAAAAAGGATTGTAATTCTATCTTCAGTATCATTTAAATTTCGCACAACACTGTATTCAAATTAGTATAACATTAGCGAAGAGTATTTAACTGAAAACAAATTTTCAGAAATTGCCGCCTTCCACTATGAGGAGGACGAGAAGGTCAAAGCTGCAAAACGCAAGGCTGCTGAAGAGACGCTGCCGTTCATTTTAGAACGTTTGGACCAGCAAGTGAAGGAAAATGACGGCTACTTCTACGATGGTACTCTCTCTTGCGCTGATTTAACATTCGTTGCTCTGCTCGATTATTTGAACTTTATGTACAAGTCTGATCTGATCGAGAATTACGAGAATCTGAAGCTGCTGGAGAAAAAGGTCCTCCTTCTGCCCAAGATCAAAAACTGGATTGAGAGACGCCCAATTAGCGAATTCTAAACTTCACGATTGCTTATGGTTTTATAAGCGTTTAAAGATTGCTGTTGTCACGGTGGTCGTGAGAACGCAACGAAAGGATGGTTATGCCTCACATACCTTGGTCAGCAAAATGATGGCTAAGCAGTAATAGAAACCCTATGTGACCGGCATCCAGCGATAGCCCCTCCACAAGAGCCGGGTCCTTGATATAAAAAAGTACCTCTCGAGTCGTTGTAAGAACATTCTTTTCTGTGCTGTTTGACCATTCTGTATTGTTACTCTGTCAGTGTTCAATAAATTTTCTAATAACAATCAAAATTTAAGTACGAATTTCTCACCTTGCGTGCGGAACGTGAAATTACCCCGAATCGACGTGACAAAATTGGCGATTCTGCCAGGATCCATTCATCGCATCAAGAGGAAACTTCAACGGGAACTCTACGGATTCTACAGCGAAGGACCACGGTCACCTCCTTGATCAAAAGAAGGATCTGCAAAGAATCTCGGTAAGCTGGCTTTCGTACATTATCGAAACCGTAAGCCTGAAATACGTTCTGAAGATAGTGACTCTTCTTCCGCCGAAAGTGTCATATTTCTCAGCATGAACCCAACTGACAAGAGTACCGCTAAACAAAACGAACTAATCGCTACCCTGATTGAACAATTTGAAAGCCTAACTCACGAGTTTAGAAGCTTTAGAAACAGCACCGATCAAAACATTAAAAACATAAAAGAATTTGCGGAAACTAGCGATAGAAATCGCTCTAAAGAAATACGCGATCTTGCAAAAACCATGGAAATAAAATACGACACCGAGACTGACCAGTCGCAAATAAACGCCCATTTAGAAACCGCTGCTGATAACGTAACGGATGACGAAACTGACGGACCGAACACGTCACAAAGACCACGAGCCGCATCTAGCCGCGCCGCGATTAAACCAATAAACAACTACAACGAAGATCGAGGGCTCGAGGCAGATAAGGCCATACGAACTGTCGAGACACTACGTGGTCAAGATGACGTAGGCGTTGAAGATTTCATCTTATCGGTCCGCAAAGCAAGAGCTAGGTGCAAGGCAAGTGACAGAGAGCTATTATTAGATCTCATACTGATCGAAAAGATTACCGACAACGCGAAACGAAACATACGATATCTAAAAATCAACTCGTTCGAAGACTTATATTCATGCTTAAGACAACACGTATTAACACCAACAACTATTAGCAACTGTAGGGACAAATTAAAGAATTTAAAACAAGGGGCAACAGAAAGTGTACAATCTTTTGACTCCAGATTCCGACAACAGCTAAACGAATTAAATTGTGCAGTCCAAAACGAAAACCGCACACCAACAGAACGACGCGTAGCTATAGATATTGAAGAACGCGAAGCACTTAAAACATATTTGCTCAACTTACGATACGAGATAGGACAGATGGTGGTATCTAGCGATCCAAAGAACCTGAACCTTGCCCAACGACTAGCAGCTGATAGAGAACAATGGTTACGAGAAGCAAATCGTGTTGCCAACCGCCCAAAGAATCAATCTCACAACATTACATTAGTATCCAAGCGAACTACTACCGATTCACAGCCACAAACTTCTGCTCAGCTACCTAGCCGACCATTAGACGACCGCATGAAACCGAAGTGTCCAAAGTGTTTACGAATTGGACACACAGCCGAAAAATGCTACTCTCGAAATTCTCCATTTGCCAGCCAAGGAAAGATTCCACCTCGAGTAAACCAAACAACGGAGAACCCAGTGGAAGCTTACCTCGAGTTAACTGTACCACCACCGGAAGATTACTATCAATCGTACTGCAACGAAGAGACGGAGGAAGAGCCAGATTCCTCATCGATACCGGAGCAGGAATCAACCTTATAAAAGAAAAAGACTCACTAACCGTCCAAACTTCTAACCCAAAAACCTTCCTAATGGGAAGTGACAAACATACCACTAACAAAATTTGCAACTTTACCATGCTCAAGAAAAATCATCAATTCTACGTAGTCCCTAACAACTTTCCCCTAATCGAAGATGGAATAATCGGACTCCCATTCCTTACAAAGTATCAATACAGCGTCACTAACAATAAACTAACCTTGGACGAAATTATATTACCATTCCAGGAAACCGATAGCAAGATAAGACCAGGCGAAACTCTAATCTCAGCCCAATACATCGAAGGAAAGCCCACAACAGTATGTTTCATCAACACTGGTAAGCAAATCTGTCACATTACAAACGAAATAGAGAAACCCGATAAACTAAGCCAAATTAATAAATTCGCACAAATAATACGTACCAAACATATTGATCCAGAACTTCGAGAACCCCTTGAGAAAATCCTCATCAATTACTTAGACGTTTTTAATATGGAAACAGACTCATTACCATGTACCAACTTGACAGAACATACAATCACACTCAAGACAGACAAACCTATAAACATCAAATCTTATAGACAGCCCGAATGTCATAAAAAGGAAATCGAGACTCAAATCAACGACATGTTAGACAAACAAATCATAGAACCATCGGACAGTCCATATAACGCACCAATTTGGGTAGTTCCAAAAAAATTAGATGCATCAGGCAAACAAAAATGGAGAATCGTTATAGATTTTAGAAAATTAAACGAGCAAACAGACCAAGACGCGTATCCTTTACCAAATTCGGACGAAATACTCGAGCACTTAGGCAAAGCTAAATTTTTCTCGGCCCTAGACCTCTCGTCAGGATTTCACCAGATACCTATGGAGCAAAATTCCAAAAAATATACTGCATTCTCAACCCCACAAGGTCACTTCCACTATAATCGCATGCCCTTCGGCCTTAAAAACGCACCGGCGACGTTTCAACGTATGATGGATACCGCGCTACGGGGGTTAATAGGAAATAACTGTTTCGTATACCTGGATGACATTATAATATTCGGGAGCACCATCCAAGAACATAACCGAAATCTAGCCATTATACTAGACAGACTACAAAATTTAGGATTAAAAATACAACCGGACAAATGCGAATTTTTGAAACCGGAATTAGAATACTTAGGACACGTAGTAACAAAGGAAGGAGTAAAGCCTAATCCCAAAAAGATTCAAGCCGTGAAAGACTTTAAAACACCAAAGACCGCGACCCACATAAAGTCATTCTTAGGACTCGTTGGATACTATAGAAAATTTATACGTAATTTTTCTAAAATCGCAAAACCATTGACAGATCTCACAAAAAAGGACACTCCATTCTACTGGACCGATAGACAACAACTTGCATTTGACACACTAAAACAAAAACTCTGCGAAGCCCCTGTACTACAATATCCAGACTTTGACAAAACATTCACATTAACAACAGACGCAAGTAACGAAGGGTTAGGAGCAATACTCTCCCAAGACGGACATCCATGCTGTTATATATCCCGAACTTTGAACCCTCCTGAAAAGAATTATTCCACAACCGAGAAAGAGTTATTAGCAATAGTATGGTCAATCAAAAGACTAAGACAATACCTACTTGGTAGAAAATTTAAAATTCAAAGCGATCATCAAGCCTTGAAATGGTTAAAGAATGTTAAAGACCCCTCATCGAGACTCATGCGATGGCGTTTGAGACTCGAGGAGTACGATTATGAAATCGAATACAAAAAAGGAAAAGAAAATACAGCTGCAGATGCTCTATCCCGATTGTATCCTATCACTAATGAAGAAATCCAACCCAATGTAGAAAACCCGGACTATTATGACGAGTATATAGACTGGAAAATCAATATCACCCCAGCTCCGATAACCCAAAAACCTAACAGACCACACTTTAAACAAATTACAAAGACCGAACTGGGAGACTTTAACGAACAGCATTGGTTGCGTCAATTAACCAAACACTTTATTAAACACCGAACCGGACGCTTACAAATAGGAATAAACGACAATAGCTTCAGCACGTTAGAAAAGGTAAATATTCAACTCATGCTAAGGTTTCTAACAACTAGATTCCCTCAAATTAAATTAATATTTGGACAAGATCCGCCAGTAGACTACGATAACGAACAAAAACAAACGATACTACGCGAAAATCATAACGAATTAGTAGGACACTTAGGTATACACCGCACCGTGAAACGAATACAAGAGCACCATCACTGGACAAACCTAGAACAAGACGTTACAGAATTCATACAAAACTGCGAAACCTGCCAACGAGAAAAGCTAAATCGTATCAGGGCCAAGGAACAACCTATGATAACTGACACACCGCTTAATCCTAATGACAAAATCGCAATGGACATATTCGGACCTCTCACCAAAACCAAACGGGGCAATCAGTTTATCCTGTCTATCCAAGATCAATTAACCAAATATCTCATTCTCATACCCTTAAAAGACCAAACAGCCAACTCAATCATTAACGAACTTTTGGATCACTATGTGTACATATTTTCCGCACGAAAAAGTATTCTGACGGACATGGGACGAAATTTCGTATGTAAATTGATGGACACATTTGAAAGGGCTTTCAAAATCCGACACATAAAAACCACTTCTTTCCATCCACAATCTAACGGATCCCTTGAACGAACGCATGCCGTAGTAAAGGACCTTATTCGAACTTGTACGACCGACCGACAGAACGACTGGGATGAAAACTTAAAATTAATATGCATGGGATATAATACTTCAGTACACGAGACGACCGGACATACCCCATTCGAACTAACATTTGGACGACAAGCTAACATGCCATCCTCAATATCAACCACTCCTAGCCTAACCAGAGAACAATTGTTTAACCTCTGGAAAAATCGACACAACGCCTATATAGCTAAAGCAAGACGAGTTACCGAATCTAACAAAAAGCGATACCAGAGGGATCAAATGCGAAAAATTATTAAAACACAGACGATATTCCGAGTAAAAGATAAAGTATGGGTACATAACGATCACAAAACTAACAAGCTAGACCACGAATGGCTAGGACCTGCAGAAATCCTCTCATCCAATCCACCCACCTATCTTATCGAATATTCCAACGGTCACACGCAAAGAATCCACGGTAACAGGCTAAAACCCTACCTTTCAGGAAGAAGACCATAATATGGATCATCATAACACTCGAGTACATTAGAAGCGATCTAGAAGTAAAACCATTGAATTACGCCAACATATTCCTGGAACACATTGACAATTGCTATCTGTGCAACGAACAAATAGATATCACCCTTATAGTAGGCCTTAACGATCCAATTGACCAAGTTAATAGATTACAACGCGTAATAGATTTAATAGACCGTCAATGTAAACCACCTTGCGCTTACATACCAGAAATAAGCAGCCTAAAATTTAAGTACAGAAATCTTCAAAACCTGACTCGGCAACTCAAATTATTATTGCGTTATAAAAGCAAACGCGGATTGCTCAATGTCATAGGCTCAGTATCCAAAACTTTATTCGGAACTCTCGACGAAAACGATTTAGAACTCATTAACAAGAACATCGATACATTATTTGATTCCAACAATAAAATAAAAACAATTCTTAGTAACCAAACCGCACTCATCAAACGCGTGCTAGACAATACCAAAAGAAATCAACTTGAAAACTTAGCCAACGATATACACAAGATTGAAAACCACAATGAAAAAAACGAAATATTAGTCTCCCTATTAATTCAAACCGAATCTACCATATCAGAACTCCATATAAACATCGACGAAATTTTTAACACTGTTATGTTAGGGAAACAAGGAATCATAAACCCACAAGTTATAGAACCCGAATAATTCTTAAAAACACTTGACCAAATAACGAGACAAAACTTTATGACTAACCATATCGAACCTTCAGTTCAAAACTTTCAACTAATTATAGATCTAAGCAAACTAAAGGTATGGATAAGAGATAACAAACTTATATATACAATAACTGTGCCGCTTTTGGAAAACGATGAATGGAAAATAACTAAAATTTACCCGATACCTTCCAAACAAAACTCTGTATTCATTGCGCCTGTAATAGAAACGGATTTTTGCCTCTAACCGACTCAGAACAATACACCTTTGTCGATAGTCACTACTTAAACAAATATTGTAAACGAACGGCAATCATCCACATTTGTAAAAGAACTCAACCGAGTCACAATAGAATCAGTTCACCTGAATGCAGATCAGAATTAATTACTAATCGACAGACGGTCAAAACTTGCCCGACTGCTGTCTTCAAGCTGGAAGAATTGACGTTCGTACCTTTGCAGACGGAAAACCATTATATTATTATTCCTGCGAAAAATGTACAAATCGACGTGTTATGTAAGACACATAAAATCCTAGAAATTAGACAACCAAGCTTAATTAGCAGTAAAACCGGGTGCATAATCACATACGATCATAATATTATGAAAATAGGAGGATCACATAAAAATATCTCTTACGAAACCAAATTTAAGAATAGCATATACAGCTTCGAAGAAACAGATGTTCCAATATTAGAGAAAATATTAGAAACAGCTCCAAAAGTAACTCACAATTTTAACCAATATAAAGCCAACCTCGACACATTACAAACACAAATCAGTACCCTGCAATTTGAGCGACGCATAAATTCATTGAAGGAATATGGCATATCCACACTACAAATATTAGGAATCATAGCCCTAGGACTAGGAACAATATATGTAATGTACAAATGTAAACTTTTCGAATGTCTACGCCGATCATTTCCTAAAAATGTACGTATCAAAATACTCTGCCCTACCGCTCGCGTAAACAGGATCGATCAAACATCAACAGTACCAAGGACGGTCACCTTCCAAAATATCACCGAAGACGAAGATGAGGGGATCATTCAACTTAGAAGCCCCACCAGAGCCTTACGCTTTAGCGGAGCAAAGCGAAGCTAAGGAGGGGGGAATGTCCCGGTGGTCGTGAGAACGCAACGAAAGGATGGTTATGCCTCACATACCTTGGTCAGCAATATGATGGCTAAGCAGTAATAGAAACCCTATGTGACCGGCATCCAGCGATAGCCCCTCCACAGGAGCCGGGTCCTTGATATAAAAAAGTACCTCTCGAGTCGTTGTAAGAACATTCTTTTCTGTGCTGTTTGACCATTCTGTATTGTTACTCTGTCAGTGTTCAATAAATTTTCTAATAACAATCAAAATTTAAGTACGAATTTCTCACCTTGCGTGCGGAACGTGAAATTACCCCGAATCGACGTGACACGGCCTTAGTGTGTTGAGAGAATGAAGAACGAATCGTGTTGATGGAAGTTTGTATGGAATGTAGTAACTTGTGGATTCTTAGAGTAAGGACAAGTGATTGCTGGTAGAGTTTAAAGTTTAAGGTATTTTAATGAGTGATATTCGATAACAAAAGGACAGACTACGATATCTTCGCACGCCGACTCACACTCCGTGTCCGCTCAACTCGCACTCTGCTTCTCGACTGACTCTCTCTGGCCGTTGTCCCATTCTATTGCCCTTTTCCTAGGCCCACCGCACACGTGTTCTGCAGACGCTCGTGGCCAGGGTCACGTAGGTCTTTTCCACGAAACTATGCACTTGAAAAGACCGATGACACATTGATGGGCCCGACGGCGCCTCGGCTCTCGCGACACTGTTCATAGTTCGTCCGATATTTCCCAGGCCTTTCGTCCACGATACTACAGGAATATACTGATTGCTTTTAACATTCATTAGTTCCAGTTATTACCGATATTTTTGTCATTTAGTTAGGGTTTTCCCTTTAGATTACGTTGCGATAGAGAACTGTTATTTGTGTATTCCTACAGAAACATACGAACTATATAAACTGTTGACACGATGTTGTGCTTTTGTATTATAGAGATAATAATAAAACCGTCAAACAATCATTAATTATGTTTTTTATTATATTAATTAAGAATTGAAGATTACCTGCTTGGTGATCTTGATAATATCGTATTTTACAAATGTTGAACAAAAAAAAATGTATGATTATTTTATTCTGTTAGGGAAGTGATACATTTACACTGTACATGAGAGTGTGTGTGTAAGGGTTAGAGGGCGTCAAGGACTCAGTGGAGACAAAAGACTGTTGCCAGATGTTAGAAGAATCTAGGCTAGTCGGTTGGCAACCAGCGTGCGTGCAAGACGTTCTTAGAGAGGAATATAGGTGTATAACTGTTGTATGGGAAATATAGTCAATAATTTGTATTCCCAAATCCTCGAATTTCCTTACATATTCAATACGTTATGAGGGTTGCTTTAAAAAAAATACGAGTTACATATTTCTTTGAAAAAAGCATGATTTTTATCGATACAATAATGTTCTTCTGTTATCGCTTTAAAGTTGAGTACTTCGTTGATTACACGAGAGAACTCGCCTACAGCAAACAAGATACGACCGTGTGTAAAGTAATTAATCTGTTTGCTCGTTACTAGCTACACATAAGGCTTGCGTAAAAAAAAATATGCATTTCAGTTCAGGCGGAGAATTATGTAGGAAGTCATTTTGTCGATCAATAACTTAGTTAATAAAAGATCAAATTTTCATGTACATAAATGTAAGTAACGTTCAAGTATTAATCATTACATACAATTTTTGTATAATTCGATATCTTGGTCACTTACATCTTACAAATGATATATAGATAATATTTATGACATACATTGGAGCTATCTTTTAGTTAACGCCATTTTTTCTTGTTTTCTCTGTACTTTTACTATTCTTCCAAAAATATCAAAGGATCGATGACTTCAAATTAAACTAGAATTGCTTCGGTATATTGTCAATCAATGGCTATTTGTATTCACATCTATATCAAAGGAAAACCGATTGCAAAATTAATTACCCTTGCAATTCCGCAATCTGAAACTATGTGTGATCGACCTTGAAGATGACAAATCTCAATGTTTGAAGTAGTACAAAAGGATGATAATTTAATTTCGCTTTATCAAACTGTACAAAATTTGTATACACATACAGAAAAAAAAAACGGAGTTCAAACATTAAACAACATGAATTATCGGTTATTATTGCTGAGTAATTATTAGGATTAGAGCTTTGGAGTATCGATCGTATCGAGTTTTAACTATCGGTTTCCGCAATTTATTGTTTTTCTAAATTATGTCTGAATGGTATCAGTTTTTGAATATTTTATAGTTTACACTCCAACATACTGACGTAAGCTATCGAAAATAATTGTAAATTATGCAATATCATTTTTTTTGTATTTCATAATCTAAATTTCAATCTATTTTTTGTATTTAACAACCCTTTTTTTATTGTTCGTGTTCCGTCTTGTACGTTCTTCAAAAAATCTTAATTTCTTGTTAGATAAAATCTTGTGTGAATTTACAAAAAATACGATTCTTCGTTTAATTTTTTTCCCTTATTGTCTTTACATATTTGGAGTTTAAACGCGTTATAAGTACGTTCTTTTTTTTTAACATGATTACGTAGAATTCTTATTCTGAATAAATTATTTGTTTCCGCTTCATAACTGTTTCTAAATTACAGTGCATTTAATCTTGAAATGCACAGTAACATTTTATACTTTTTACGTTCTAAGGAATTTTCAGGATCGGTTAAAAATTAAATTACAGTAATGGTAATACTCAATATTAATGTCAGACGTGGATACTTCACTGTTTTGAATTAATTAAGAGATTAATAAGAATTTTAATTAATCCTTCTTCTATAGTATTCACCGTTCTTTTCGAGCTCGTACCATTTCAAATAGACTTTCGAATAGATTTCAAAGATTTGTCTGTTCAAATAAAACGCGATCTTTTTTATTTCCCTATCAGTCGTCCCGTTACTGTTCCGTTGTTTCCAACAGATTGCAGATTCGTTTAAAAAACATTTGTAACGAAAAACAAACCCACTCGCAGAAATGTTATTCAATATCGCATTTATAACTTTCATAGACATCCTCCTCTCATTGCTATCATTGTAAACAGATTGAAACTTCGTTTGCAAACACTCGCGATTAAAAAAAAAAAAAAAGAAGAATTAATCTTAAACAATTTTATCTTGTGTTCCATTTATAATTTTCATAATTGTCTTCCCGACGTTGTATCATTTTAAATGGCTTTTTTCTATCCATCTATGTTGCAGCGAGATCAACGGTCCTAATTACTAAATTGCACGATGTGTTCATACAAATTCACTTTTTATGAACGCGATGAAACGAAATGAAACCTAAGTAGAGATTTGTTTTCTCATCAAGTATAACGAGTTTTATACTTTGGATAGATTGCCTCGTTGTGAGAAGGTCTTAATCGTTTATAATTGCGATTAAGTAATTGCAATAAGTCATATTTTTAAGAAACGTTCTCACATGCTGTCACACACACTAATTAGAAAAGGATCATGAAACATTCGGTTTATGATATTATTTGTTTGTAAATCTTCCTGCTTCCGGAAACTTTTTTAAATATGAAAATATTTATATACAAAATTAAATATTTTTTTCAATATCAACACTTCTTGCGTTTATGTTGTCCTAGTCAGAATTATATTATTTCGTGTATCCTGTTGCTTTTTATATGATAGTCCTCCCGTTGGCCGCGGATTCGTTATCAAGCCTGAGGCCCTCGTCACTAGTGTAACTATCGACAATAAAGGTACCCCACGCGCGACCGGACGATGGAGAACTTCAACGCAGAACCGCTACCTCCCGCGAGCCCTCCCCGGGAGGGCGACTCGAGCTCGGACTCGAAGATTCAGACTCGACATATATATTATTATATATATTATATATACTATTATATCTATATAATATATGTATTTATATCTAAAAATATACGTACAAATATATCTATTTAAAAAAATAAAGTTGACCGTCATATATCGCCAATAATATCGCGTGCGTATAAAGAAACTAATTACATTTAATTCCTTTTTTACATTTATTTACTTTTTATTATTATTTTTTTCACAACTAATTACATTTAATTATTACATTTACATACATTTAACTATTATTACATACATTTACATACATTTAATTATTATTTTTTTCATAATTATATCTCGTTTGAAATATTTTTCGACATAATTAATTGTTTCAAAAACACATATTCCAGCCTTCTAAATGATTTATTTTGCGTATTATACGAATTATTCCATCTATAAATAAATTGTTCTCTCTACGCACAAACACGCACACAGTCTGTTAATTACACGAGTTAATTGTAACATTTTTCTCGATAAGTTGACAGAGCAAGGAAAATGAGCGACGAACATACCTACAAACTAATCTACTTCAATGCCCGTGGTCGTGCCGAACATATACGGTACATATTTGCATATACTGGCATCGAGTATACCGACGAGAGGATCCCCGAAGAACTCTGGCCTGAATACAAGGATTGTAAGCGTGAAGAATCGATTTTTACTTTCATCGTTCAACTCTCAGGTATCTACCATTTACTCAAACTTTTCTGTATATAAAACTTTCGTTTCACGTGCAGGCTAAACTTACTTAAAGTAAAATTTCATACGGAATGAAGACGAACTTTTCATTAAGTTTTGCTTCCGTAATATCGTGTTTATCGAATACCAACTTAATTCACTTACGATTCTCGAATTTTTGTGTTGCAATCTTTATTGTTTTCAATGAATCGAAGCATTTCGAATATTTTGAGAAAACCGTAAATAGGTGACTTAAAATAGGAATACAAAAATACTTCTACGTTTCTCGTTAATTTAAAAACTTTTTAGGACTTGTCGGAAAAAAAGGATAAAAAATTGAAATCAGTTCGGAAATGAACAAGAACATAGCTAAAAAGTCGAAAGAACAAAGCAGACATAAAATTCGATCTTCTGTTGCGACATTTCTATCGTAAATGGTATAATAAAAGTTTTACGCAGCATAGTCTTCGATATAATCTTATATGTCGCTTGCAAATAGAGAAACAAAAAATCAACGTAAGTCTGTAAATCAATCCTGTCGGTGTAAAACACAAAATTACGTTCGCAATAGACATTCGATTTATATTCCTTGCATTTCAATTTTCATTACAAGAACCGTGTACATTTTCTAATATTTTTTCCGTGTCTGGTATTATCTTTTATCCTTGATTTTAAAAACTTTATGTTCTTCCCAACAGTCAAAAACACGCGATACCCTGTCCATCGTAATCGTAAGAAAAGAAAAAAAGGAGAAAGAAGACATTTCTGTATTTCTTTACTAGGCCATGTTGATTAAAACCGAAATGATTTCGATTCATCTATTCACAAGAACGCAACGGCCTCGGAAGCTGTCTTGTGATTTCCTATCGATCGTTTCCCTCTACACAGTGTTCATATGAGCCATGTTTGTTCTTAGCAATGCCTTATAAAAAGCTGCCTGTGCTGGAGATAGACGGGAAACCGGTAGCGCAGAGTAACGCTGTGGCGCGATACTTGGCGAGGAAGTACGATCTAATGGGAAAGAACGAATGGGATGCGATGATATGCGACGTGCTCGTCGATACTCTTGGAGATTTGAAGCAAGGTGAGTAACTGATGAGATGACTTTGCATTTGTCTCACCACAGAGACAGACGTTCAAGAATTCATTGTGAAAAGACGAGTACAAACAAGATACGTATGTCTTTCCGTTAAGCGAATGTTACAGTTTGTTTGCAAAAGTCAGTTTTTAGATTATAGAATCGTAGATAGAATTTAGAGGATAGAAACTTTTAGTAGTCACTTTTAGTTTAGTAAATTCTTATCGACAATAAGCAGACTACGTTATGATACAACGATTCCAACTGAAGATTTCTATCGACATCACGAATTCGATGGCTTCCAAATTTTCTTCTCTGCAATCTCAGACGCTCAACTCGAAAGAATCTTTTAGATCCCCCGACAAACACTCGACTCAGGTTATCTATTATCGTAATCTTCCTACGGGATTTTTTTTAACTGCGTTGCGTTAACGAATAACGGGATAACATCACGTTTCTCTCAACGCCTTTCAACGTTCTACAACTTTTATTCTTTGCAAATCCCTGTCTCTATATGATAAACGCTGGTTATTCGCGGAAGGAGCGAGGACAACGAAGTGTTACTCAATGGTCAAAGACAGGAAGATCCTGGTACGCGATAACGTTACTAATTTCCAATTACGATATGTGTGATTACGTAACATCTGCTGTCTGCATAATGCGTTAACGATCCGCGCGTTGATCGCATAAATATAAATCGAAGGGAATGGAATCGCTCGGAACTCATGCAACTATCTGCAGGTGTTTAAAATCGTGTTTTTACACCGCCAACGTAACGTCACGCCAGTCGAATCGAAAAATTATTACTAGACAGAGAAGGTGAACAAAAAACGAGGTAAATAGGCTACCGATTGAATAATATCATAACGATCGTATCTCTGGTTTTTGCTTGTCTTTTATATTTGTTTCAAATGTATAAAATATAATCGTATCGATATCGTCCACGATTAAAGCCATCCATCCGCCATCGACGAGGAACGAACGATTATATTTTATCATTTATGCGAATCCTTCTCTTCTCTTCTTTCTCTATTTACGCCCCTCGCCTTGCTTCGTACCGCCGATGATTCACAATTCGATGCACCTGAACAGCTGGAACGTCGCAGATTTTTCCGTACGATAACAAACGTGTTTTTGATGGCCTGCTTTAAACCGTGACGATCGCCATGACGTGCATCAATTGTCGAATGATGTAGTGCGACGATACTCCTACGCAACTTTTTTTTACGCTGTTTTTTCCTCTATTTTTTCTTCCTGTGTGTTATCACATGATCATGAGATACCTGTATAGAAGATGCAAAGAGTCTGTGAAGAATTTACAGATATTTAAGATTATCATAATGTTTAAGCAAAAGCTAAGACGCAAAATATTGCTCAAGATGTAATTATGTAATATTTACTCAATTTCTAGAAGACTGTTTATATCTTGTTGTTATTCTTGATATGGAGATAAATATAGTATACTTTATTAAGACCTAGATAAAAGACTTTTTTCTCGTTTCTCTTCTCTTACTTAATCACTAAGAGTTATATAACGTTTATTCGATAATTCTGCTTCTCCTGACCTTTCCACAAATGGTTGTTTATATCTCGACATTCTTGGTACTTTTAATCAAATTTTAATAACAGTACTTTACTCGTCAGAAGTAAATAAAAAAGCTCTAAGTAGAAGCAAGGATTTACTTACCTTTCCTTTCTCGAATATCAGTTAGCAATGTTGTTCCTCTTGAAAGATTTTCCAAGTTTCCAAGACAATTTCCACGCTGGTAACATTGTATATATTTCAAGTATCGTGAACCACAGGAACTTGTTGAGGCAATATTGAAGAAAGCAAAGAGAATGAAGAAATTGTAGGAACTATGAGAGGCTACTCCTTCTTTCACAACTTATTTTCTCTTCGTTTGGGGGGAAAAACACAAATGAACGTAACGGTTGGTTTCAGCTATCTGCTACTATCGCATGGAGGAGAATCCTGAAAAGAAGGAAGCGAGGAAGAATCAACTTTTGAACGAAACAATACCATTTTACTTGACTAAATTCGACCAGATTATTGGCGAAAATGAAGGATATATCATTCCTTCTACCGTAAGATTTTTTATCCAAATTTAATGTTAAAATTTTTAGTCTTTGTGCAAACTGGGCCATGTTGTCCATAAAAAATTATTGAAACTTTGTTGCGACAAGACAGCTTTAATTGTTGAGAGCAGAGTGTATCTTTAAAATTCATTCCTGTTAGTTTATGTACAAATGAATTTGCCAAGATTTTCAGCTTTTAGATAATTATTCATGTATCTTCCTCATCAAGTTTGATAGAAATTATTACTATCGTAATCAAAGCAAAGATTAAGATATGTAAAATCATTTCTCTGGATATGACACTCTTGTTTAATGAGTGATAAATGATACCATTCGAAATATCATATTTATATAATATATAATGATACTTATAAGTGTAATCACTTAAGTACAGATATCTGAATTTTTCTCACTGTCACTGACATAGATACGTATTATCGTTCCTTAGATTACTTGACCAGTTTATTTCTTTCATCACTGTGTTATTATATAATAATAATAAATAGTCACATTAAATTAATTTAGTATGATTATGTTGTTTAATAATACGTGTTTCATTGCAAAATATTTAGTTAAAATGTGTATCGAATCGTTGTAATTCCAAAGATGTCAATTGATGTAATGTAATAATAAAGTATAAAGTATAATTTCGTCTGTGGTATAATCTTTCTATTCCATTTTGTTACGTCGCACCGCGAGCAATATGGCAACCAGATGTCACCGGATACTCGCAGCGTATCCTCCATAGTTTCAAGTACCTTCCATAAATCTCATAGATTTCCTAGAAAAGGTCCTTCAAACCAAACAAACGTCTGTTTCCGAAGAATTTCTAAAGACTATTGTCTACCCCGACTGGACAAGGGAAAGTTAGTTTTTCTCACGTATGCTGCAACTTTCCTCCCACTAACCACTTTCTCTCGAGGGCGGTTAAGACCCTTCGTTAACCAATTAACAACGAAGCCACTTCCTTCACTCTCCTAACTAAAATCGTCACCAACAAATCCGATGGTCCCGTGCGCTAGACACACCCATCCTTAGCTTTCCTCCGAGACAGCATCGTCTCCCAAGACAGTTCTGATTTCACATCCTTCGAACGGTCAATATCCTTCCACCGGGTAGGACACACCCACAGATCAGTCACTCATTCATCTCGTACATATTCTCAACGCGAGAATTGATTGTAATTTCAACAAATAAATAAAAAAAAAATCTCGTACATACGCACCAGCGTAACTGCCTTCGTTATAAGTTGTTGGAATAAACGGTGAAATATAACTTACTATACTGTGTCATATTCATTTAACCACCTCTTATCTTAACCGAAACAGGGGAACGACTACTTCGCGGCGTCGATTCACCGAATCGTAGCGAGAATTTACGCCTCTCGCTACTGCGACTGCGTCTCTCCGCGAACGGTCGTAACACATTGATCGACAGAAGTACTAAACTCTAATAACATAAATTTATATATTTTCTATTTCCCAGCCACCAGTTTTATAGATTTTTCTATCTTCTGTACTACTTTTATCCCTTTTATTTTTTCTTACATGAGATTATTGTAAATTTAATATCATTTGTTCGCAATATTTGTTATTTATCTTTCATTGAATTTGAAATTTCGCGCTTCAATGTTGTGTGTTGTTCGACGTTTTATCGAACGATGTTTATCGAATTAGTTTATGAATACATACATAATCATTAAAGAATCTATAAACCTTACTAGTTTGTTTTTACTAAGTTTTGTTACAGAAAACATGTTCTCATAAATTTTCAACTTTAATTTATGGAAATTTATTAACCTTAAACTATAAAATCATTCAATGAGTCTTTCCGGATGTTTTTATGTAGTCATAATTTCACATATCAGCACAGCTCCACCAATAGGATAAGAGTTACGTGGAAGCAACAGGGGGGAAGAAGAACATATAGAGATCTAAAGGTTATTTTTGTCTCATTCAAGTTTCTGTTAACCGGCTTGGAAATTTCCTGTGCTTGTTTCGACTTTGAAGTCTTAAAAAAAAAATTGTAAGTAAATAGTATATATATAGTATATATATCCTGAGTCAAAGTTTCTCTTTATAAATAATAAACCGTTTAAAAACTATATTTTGTATGTTTTTTCCTTATTCATAATTAAATAATAAATATGAAATACTTCTACAGAAAGCCGACATCCTTCAATTAACCGAACAGCAGATGATTTAAAAATTAGTAGTTGAAAGAAATAAATGTTATTACATGTTCATAATTGATCGATAAATTTAAATATACAATTGGAAAATGTTTCTTCTTTATTGATAACTAAATAATACAGATAAGATACAAGATACTTGTACGAAAAGTCGGCGCGTCGTTCAATTAACGGAACAGCAGAGGATTTGAAAATTAGTAGTTGAAAGAAATAAATGTTATCATATGTTCATAATTGATCGATAAATTTAAGTATGCAATTAGAAAATGTTTCTTATGTTTGGAAAAATATATAATCACTGCTGAATGTTTTGTAGTTACGAAAGTTGTATACAAACATACATTGTACATACGACTAGTAATGGTACTAAATTACTGTTAGAGGGTCTTGGGTGTATAGAACCATATGGTTAAATTAATACTAGAGATAACGAATCGCGCGAATGTAATTAATATTTTGAAATGCGTTGTTTGCATTAATTAATAGTTTTCTTATAAACTTTTTTATAAACAATTTCATTGCTATAGAAAAAAGATATGCTGCCGGTAATATGTCTATCCTACTTAAATAGAAAGTGCAATATTTTGTTATAATATTTGGCGCAAGTTTATACATTATTACATCCAAAAATAATATTCTTTTTATATCTAAGCTATATTAAAATATAAAGATACAAATAGCTATGCGAGTAGTTAGTAGTTGATGCTTTTTACTTAAATTGTCTTATACTTCATAATTTGTAATAATATAATTCTTGTCATCAATGATTCTTCGTTTTTACTTTGTATATATTATACTTCCAGGAAGATGCCGCTCTATAAATTGACATACTTCCCAGTTACGGCATTGGCAGAACCAATCCGTTCTTCTTCAGCTATGCTAGTATTCCATTTGAAGATGAACGTATCAAAAAGGACGTCTGGCCAGAAATAAAGCCCTGTAAGCTTAAAATTTAAAGAAGTTCTGTTTCTTAAATCTCATCTTTCCTAATTTAACTAAAGTAGCTAAATAAAGTAGAACACAATTATGCAGAGTATAACAGAGATTATTGTTTACTCTCCATTGCTCTATAAGATTTTTTTTTTATTTATTTGTTGAAATTACAATCAATTCTCGCGTTGAGAATTTTCAGTAATTTTTCTGGCGTAGCGCACTGACATGACTGTTTATTTACAATAAGTCAATACTTATTATAGATAGGTATAATTTATAAGTATTATAAGTAGGTGCAAATGCTTAATTTGGATAATTAAATGAATCTAACGTTTAGGTCTAGCGGGTAGTGCCTCTTCAGCCTGCGAATCTGGTCCGTCGTATCGAGTAGTCCAGTGATTAGGGGGTTTCGGTGTTTGTTGATTCTTTTGCTATATCTGTCGCTATATTTTGCTATTTCCTCTTTGACGGTGGGTATCTTGAGGTCGCGGTGTATTGTTTCATTGGTTACATACCAAGGTGCGTCAATTAGGGATCTTAGCGTTTTCGATTGAAAGCGTTGGAGTATTTCAATGTTGGAGTTGCTTGCTGTTCCCCATAGTTGGATTCCGTGGGTCCAGACAGGTTTTATTACGGTCTTGTAGAGGGTAATTTTATTCTGTATGTTTAGTTTGGAGCGTCGGCCCGTGAGCCAATAGAGTTTTTTTAGTTTGTCCTTTAGTTGCTTCGTTTTATCTGAGATGTGTGTCTTCCACGTTAGTCTCCTGTCCAGGGTCATGCCCAGGTATCGGACTGTGTCCCTGCTAGGGATTGTTGCATTGTTGATGGTGACCTGGGGGCAGGTTTGTTTTCGGAGCGTGAAGGTTACATGTGAGGATTTCTTTTCGTTGACTTTGAAGCCCCATTTGTGAAACCACTTTTCCATGGAGTCGAGACTTCGCTGGAGAGTGGATGAGGCTATTACCGGGTCTGCGTGGGTAGCTAATAGCGCTGTGTCGTCTGCAAATGTCGCTATTGTTATATCGTTTGATATGGGTAGGTCGGCAGTGTAGATGGAGTACAGTATGGGTCCGAGGACACTACCTTGGGGTATGCCGGCTTCTATTGGGAATGTTGCGGAAGTGGCGTCTAGGCATTTAACCATGAATTGTCTATTGGTTAGGTAAGATTTTAAGATGGAGTAGTAGGGGTGAGGTAGGATCTTTTTAATCTTGTATAGTAGCCCTTCATGCCATACTTTGTCGAATGCCTGTTGGATGTCTAGGAAAACCGCTGAGCAATATTTTTTCTTTTCAAGTGTTTGGCTGATCGTATGAGTTAAGCGGTGGATTTGCTCTACTGTAGAATGATGTTTTCGGAAGCCGAATTGGTGATCTGGGAGTGTTTTCAAGTTCTCTAGGATTGGAAGGAGTCGGTTCGTGAGCATCTTCTCGAATAGTTTGGACAGGGTAGGTAAAAGACTGATTGGGCGATAGGAGCAGGTTTCGTATATCGGTTTACCGGGTTTAGGGATGAGGGTAATCAATGAGATTTTCCAGGCCTTAGGATAGTGTTCCAGGCGAAGGATAGCATTAAAAATCGATGCGATGAGTGCTATACCTTTTGTGGGAAGTTCCTTGATTGCTTTATTGCTTATTAGGTCGTGTCCTGCTGCTTTCTTGGGGTTTAGGCGACTGATTGTTTCTATATTCTCTGCAGAGGAGAAGGGTTCGATAGGAGGGGACATTTGGAAGGGGGTGTGCAGGTATTCCGTAACGTCCGCGGCGGCTTTGGGGGAATGGGGTTTGAATACTTTTGACAAGTGTTTAGCAAACAGATCGACTTTTTCTGTAGGGCTTCGCGCCCATCCACCTTGCGGACGGCGGATAGGTGGGATTATTTGTGGGGGGCGTGTGAGTTTCCTGGAGACCTTCCATAGTGAGTAGTTGGCGTCGGCTGTGGGGGATAAGCTGGCGAGGTATTTATGGAAGCAGTCGTTTTTATAGATTTTTAAGGTTCTGGATAGCTTCCTAGTTGCGTTGTTAAGTTTGCGTTTGTCCTCCGGTGTTCTATGGGTCTGCCATACTCTTCTTAGTCTACGTTTTTCTGCTATTTTTTTTAGTATGTATTGGGGATATTCTTGTTTGCTGTTAGATGGCTTTGTCGGTGTGGTGAGGCGGATTGCGTTTATTATGCTCGTGTTTAAGTATTCCGTGGCTGCTTCGATATCTTCCTTTGTTTTTAGTGGGGTGAAGGCTGAGATTGAGTGTGTAAAGACTTCTCTGAAGAGCTGCCAGTTGGTGTGTTGGTTGTGAATGGAGCCGTTAGGTGTATTCTCGATGATTGTTGAACTGACTGTTGCTATCACGGGAGAATGATCAGAGGAGAGATCAGCCGAGGAGTTGATCTGGACGTGTCTTGATGGGATATTTTTAGTTATGAAGAAGTCGAGAAGGTCGGGTATTTTGTTGGTGTCAGTTGGCCAGTATGTGGGTTCGTATGTGGTGAGGTAGTTGAGGTTGTTGTTTATTATGCTGTTTAAGAGGTTTTTGCCTCTTGCTGTAACCAGTCTGCTGCCCCATTGGATGTGCTTGGCGTTATAGTCTCCTCCAACTATGAATCTATTGCCCAGGGTGTCCAGGATGTTATCAAAGTCTTCTTTGGCGATGGAGTGTCTGGGAGGGCAGTATACTGCTGAGGTGGTGATTGAGCCATGACAGTCTTCTATTGCTACGTTTGTTGCTTGTAGGTAGTCTTTCTGGAATGATGGAAGTTCGTAGTGCTTAATACTTGCTTTGATTATTATTCCGGTGCCACCGTGGGCCTTTCCGCTGGGGTGTTGTGTATGGAAGAATTTGTAACCATTTATTTTCAGGTAGCTCTTGTCGGTGAAGTGGGTTTCCGATACGAGCATTACGTCGATTTGCTGGTGTTTTAAGAAGAGTTCTAGTTCAAGTTTGTGTTGCGCTAGACCGTTGGCGTTCCAGAGTGCTATGCGCCTTGGTTTTATTTTGAACCGGGGCGTGCTAATTTTTCCACGATGAGTGTTAGTAGCGATAGCAAGTGATTTATTTGCTCTGATTGTTTCTCTATTAGCTTTTCAAGCCTTGAGGAGTTGTCTGTGTTAGGTGGGTTGGGGACACTGCTTTGGGGAAGGTTCCTTTGGCTGTTCGGGTTATTTTGGATGCCTTGTACTGCTTGTGCATAGGAGGTTGAGGTGGAGATGAATTTGGTAGGACTGGGTGTTTGGTTGGTTGAGGGGGTTGGGGTAGTCGTGAATTTCGGCGGGCTGGGTGTTTGGTTGGATACCTCTTTTGCTCTGAGCTTAGGGTACCTGTTCGTGTATAGTGTTTTATATGCTGGGCAGCCTTTGTAGTTGGCAGGGTGGTCCCCTTGGCAGTGGATGCATTTCGCTGGAGTTTCCGGTGATTTGGCGCACTGGTCAGTGGAGTGAGTGCCTGCGCATTTAACGCAGCGGAAAGTATGGTTGCAGTATTTCTGCGTATGACCGTACCTTTGGCACCTTTTGCATTGCACTATTTCTTTTTTCACGAGCGGTGGTTCGATCTTTACTATCGCGTTCATTAGGCGACTGATGTTGTAGATTTCCCTATTGTTCGGCTTTTGTTTAATGTCTAGGAAGAATAAGGATAACGGGTCTTTCGAGACTCTATGCCTTATGATGACTTCGTGGCCGAGTTTTGAGAGATCGTATTTGAGTTCGTCTATGTCTGCTGAGTGGTGTATGTTTCGTAGGACCACACGGAAAGGCCTTTCCTGTTTGAGTTGGTAGGTGTGGAAGTTGGCGTTCAGGGTCCTGAGTGTCTTGGTGAGTTTTCTGTAAGCTTCTGGGTTCGTCGGCAGTATTTTTACTCTATTGTTGCTTATCTTAAGGTTATATTCCTCCTTGCTGATATCTCTCTCTAGGGACCTGGTCATTGTCTGTATGTCAATGACGTCGTCCACAAATATTGGTGGGGGAGGGGGGATTCTCTGTGAGTGTTGGTTTGGTGGCGCTTCTACGATTTCCATGGCGTCGTTTGAGGATTCCAATACGGCGAATCTGTTGTGTGTGTTTATTTGCGTTGCTGTTTCTATTTTCCTTTTCTTTGTAGTATTAGCGTCGTTAGAGCGGAGAGTTCTGCTACACTTCTGCCACGGGGGGGGGGGCGTAGCTCGGGGTAGCTGCGAGTCTGCTCCGGAGAGCCTGGTCGCGGTTGTTGGGCCATCATCGAGCTAGTTAATTCGGAATGAACAACTAGTCGTGAGGCTGTGAGGCTAGTATTCGGTTGGGGTTAGGTGCGTGGGATTTTCTTCTCCCTAAAGGGTAAGGGACACTTAGCTGTGTTCACTTTCGACGGTTGGGCGACACGTGTTGTTTTCGGACTACGCTGGGCACTAGAGACACGTCTGCACGCTTCGGCACTCCACAGCGAACTGCTCTATAAGATATGTGGGAGAACAATAGGTATTGTTAAGGAGACAATGCCCTTTGTTTGCTGATAAATTATCAATAAATTAAATTATATCTTTCCAAAACAGATAACAGGAAGCTAGATATTTAAGAAGCATCATAATCTGTTTGTTCGATAGAATCTTTGATTCTATTAGTTGTATGTTTTTAGTGACTCCTTATGGCCTGCTCTTCCTATGCTCGTAGCTGATAGAAGCAAGGTTGCTCAGTCTACAGCTATTTGCCGTTACTTAGCCAAACAATATGACTTAGCTGGAAAGACTGACTGGGCAAATATTCATATTGATGCCACTGTTGATACTATTCATGATATTCGTCATAGTGAGTATCCAGTGCTGTTTTGCATAAATCTTATGAGAATCTTGATAACAGATAGTACATATCTGTTCAGGTATTTATTAGTTGAAATCCGATTTAATATTTGATTTAATCGAACGACACACGTATGTCAACAATACAAGACAAAGGATTAAAAAGGATTGTAATTCTATCTTCAGTATCATTTAAATTTCGCACAACACTGTATTCAAATTAGTATAACATTAGCGAAGAGTATTTAACTGAAAACAAATTTTCAGAAATTGCCGCCTTCCACTATGAGGAGGACGAGAAGGTCAAAGCTGCAAAACGCAAGGCTGCTGAAGAGACGCTGCCGTTCATTTTAGAACGTTTGGACCAGCAAGTGAAGGAAAATGACGGCTACTTCTACGATGGTACTCTCTCTTGGGCTGATTGAACATTCGTTGCTCTGCTCGATTATTTGAACTTTATGTACAAGTCTGATCTGATCGAGAATTACGAGAATCTGAAGCTGCTGGAGAAAAAGGTCCTCCTTCTGCCCAAGATCAAAAACTGGATTGAGAGACGCCCAGTTAGCGAATTCTAAACTTCACGATTGCTTATGGTTTTATAAGCGTTTAAAGATTGCGGTCTTAGTGTGTTGAGAGAATGAAGAACGAATCGTGTTGATGGAAGTTTGTATGGAATATACTGATTGCTTTTAACATTCATTAGTTCCAGTTATTACCGATATTTTTGTCATTTAGTTAGGGTTTTCCCTTTAGATTACGTTGTGATAGAGAACTATTATTTGTGTATTCCTACAGAAACATACGAACTATATAAACTGTTGACACGATGTTGTGCTTTTGTATTATAGAGATAATAATAAAACCATCAAACAATCATTAATTATGCTTTTTATTATATTAATTAAGAATTGAAAATTACCTGCTTGGTGATCTTGATAATATCGTATTTTACAAATGTTGAACAAAAAAAAATGTATGATTATTTTATTCTGTTAGGGAAGTGATACATTTACTGTACATGAGAGTGTGTGTGTAAGGGTTAGAGGGCGTCAAGGACTCAGTGGAGACAAAAGACTGTTGCCAGATGTTAGAAGAATCTAGGCTAGTCGGTTGGCAACCAGCGTGCGTGCAAGACGTTCTTAGAGAGGAATATAGGTGTATAACTGTTGTATAGGAAATATAGTCAATAATTTGTATTCCCAAATCCTCGAATTTCCTTAACATGGTAGCAGAGCGTGGTTACTAGTTTTGCAAGATATTTAGTGCGTGGTTACGATCTTGCGAGTGAGTTTTCAGTAAAGAAAAAAAACTTTCAGAAAAAAAATATACTTCGAGCACGTAGGAACGCTTGAGTAAGAAAAGAAAAAAAAAGGAATCAATTAAAATGGAGAGATCGGAAATCATGATACCTATATTCGATGGTGAGGATTATGGAATGTGGAAGCAAAGAATCACGATGTTTCTCAAATATAAGGAATGCGAGGTTGTTACAACTAGAATGAAGAACGAAAGAGACGATGAAGACTGGGACAAAAAGGATTTGAAGGCGATTAATATAATTTATAGTGCAATATCGAACAGACAATTGGAGTATGTTAGGGAAGGAAAAACGGCGTATGATATAATAAAAAGGTTCGATGAAATGTACTTGAAAGAGTCGACGGCACTGCAGATCGTATGCAGAAGGAGATTGGAAAACATAAGACTGGAGAACTACAGTGATTCAGCATCATTCTTTAACGATTTCGAAAAATTAATCAATGAATTAAAAAGTGCGGGCGCACAAGTAAGTGAGAGGGAAAAGCTGAATTACATGCTGAATACGTTACCCGAAGAATACAGCTACATAGCGGACATAATAGACGCATTGAAAGAAGAGGATCAAACGGTAGCGTATGTAAAAAATAAAATAGAGGTAGCAGAGAAGAAAAATAAATCCAATCGAGGAGCAAGGCAAACCAACGCCTTTTCTGCAAAAAAGGAAGGATGCTTCAGATGTGGAAGATTAGGAGACTTTGCGAGAGAGTGTCAAAATGGCGTCCAAGCGGAAAGCAGTAACGGCTATTGGCATGGGCCAACACGTGGTCGAAACAGAGGAAGAGGGAACAAAGGCAATACGAGCAGAGGACGTGGAAACTTTCATCGTCGATCAACAACCGGCACGGGCGAGCATGGAAACTCAAGAGCAGGCATATGGATAGCAACGGCGCACGCAGCAAACAGCAGTGAGACGAATGAGATAAGTAAGAACGAAATAGTGTGGCTATTAGATAGCGGTTGTACTGATCACATAATTAATAATATAAATTATTTCGATAAATCTATCGACCTAAAAGAACCGGTAAATATATATTTAGGCGATAATAGACCGATAAAAGCGACAAAAGTTGGGAATGTTATAAGTTACTTTGAAGCATTCGGAAAACAAAATGAAATAAATATGAGGAAAGTATTTTACGCGAAAGAAATGTCCGCAAATTTGATTAGTTTAGGTAAACTAACAGACAATAAGAATACGGTTATTTCCAAAGGAAATATTGCGAAAGTAATAGATGAGGATAATAAACTTACAGCTGTAGCGTTCAAAGAAAATGGGACATATAGAATAAAAAGTATATTGAAAGGGAAGAAGCACTTAGTAAACAGCGCCGAACGTAGTGGTATGAGTAAAAAGGAAAGATGGCATAGGATGCTAGGACACGTAAATTTTAAATATTTAGAGATTTTGGGTAAAGAGCAGCTAGTGACTGGCATACCGAATGAATTTGAAAAGGAACTTTTGAAATGTAGGGTGTGTATAGAAAGCAAAATGCATAACTTACCTTTCAAAAATAATCGAACTAACGCTAGGGAAATAATGGAAATTATTCATACGGACGTATGTGGTCCTTTTAAGACCACCGGATTCAATGGAGAAAAATATTTCATTTCATTTATCGATGATTATAGTAAAATAGCTAGGATCTATTGTATAAAATCAAAAGATGAGGTCTTTGATTCTTTCGTACAGTTCGTAAATGAAGCCGAAAATTTAACGGGCAAGAGGTTAAAAATATTAAGATGCGATAATGGTAAAGAATATTTAAATAATCGAATTTATAAGTTTGCTAGGGATAAAGGTATAAGAATAAATAATTGCCCAACATACGTACATGAATTAAACGGGACAGCGGAAAGGTATAATAGAACAGTGATGGACATGGCGCGTTGCTTGTTAGCGGAAGCGAAAGTACATAAAAGGTACTGGCCGGAAATAGTTTGTACAGCGGCATACTTGAAAAATCGAATATTAGCGAATACTATAGAAAGAAAGACACCTTTCGAAATATTCTTCGGGAGAAAACCAAGTGTTAAAAATCTACATCTATATGGAAGTAAAGTTTTTGTAAGAAGGCCAGAACAAAAAAGAGTTTCCAAATGGGACAAGAAGGCAGATATGGGAATTCTATTAGGATATAGTGAAGTAGGATACAGAGTCTTATTAGGTGGAAAAATAACAATAGCTAGACATGTAGAGGTCATTGAGACAGACACTAAATGTATCGGTTTTGAGGAAAATTCATTAGAGGCAGATAGAAATGATAGCGAAGATAACTATTCATTGGATGGTATGGATAAGGAAGAGTTAGAAGGTAGGAAAGATGAAAATAATAGTAGTATTGAAAGCTCAAACACTCCTAGGAGATCTACAGGTATTAAGAAAACTCCAGTAAGGTATCCAGAAAAGGAAAATATTTGCGAGATTCATGCAAATTATTGTAAAGTAGATATCCCTCGTACATTTGAGGAGGCGATTGGTTGCGAAAATAATGAAGTTTGGAAACAGGCTATGGATAAGGAAATAGAATGTCTCTATAAGAATAAAACTTGGAAATTGGTAGAAAGGGTAAAAGGCAAAGAAGTATTAGATGTAAAATGGGTTTACACGAAAAAATCAGAGGACAGGTATAAGGCTAGATTAGTGGTAAGGGGATTTCAACAAAGAAACGTAGCCGATGACATATATTCTCCAGTGGCGAGTAATCAGACCTTTAAGATATTGCTATCATATTGTTGTCAAAATGGATTAATAATTGAGCAAATGGATGTAGAAACTGCCTTTTTAAATGGTGAAGTAACCTCGGAGGTATATGTAAATCAACCAAAGGGATATGCGGACGGCACGAATAGAGTTTGTAAATTATCGAAAGCGCTTTATGGGTTAAAAGAAAGTCCGAGGGACTGGTATGAGTGTTTTGATAAGTATGTGACGAGATTAGGTTTTAAAAAGAACAATATAGAGCTGTGCCTATATACTTATGGAGAGGGAGAAAATGTTGTTTATTTGTTAATATACGTAGACGATTTGTTGATTTGTAGTAAAAACAAAGGGAAGATACAAAGTGTAAAAAAAATTATTAACTGATAAATTTGAAATGAAAGATTTAGGTGAAGTAAAAGAATATCTTGGAATAAATATAGAGTATGATTATTTAAAAAAATGAAATGAGATTAAGCCAAAAGAAATACATAGAATCATTAGCAAACAAATATAAATTACATAACAGCAAATTGTACTGTACACCTATGGAGACCAACTTAAAAATTGAAAAAGCTGAGATAAATAGAGAGGACATTGGATACAAGAATTTAATTGGCGCATTGCTGTATATTAGTGTAAATACCAGACCCGATATAAGTTATAGTGTGAATTATCTGAGTAGATTTCAAGATTGTTGTAACGAGACACATTTTAAATATGCCGTGCGAATATTGAAATATTTGTACCGGACTAGAGATTTAGGGCTACATTATAAAAGAAATGAAAAATGCGAAACGATAGATTGTTATGTGGACGCTGATTGGGCAGGAGATCATATAGATAGGAAATCGACTTCTGGGTATGTAATTAGATTGTATGGAAATGTAATTGGATGGAAGTCTAAAAAACAAAGGTGTGTGACAAAAGCCTCGACGTATGCAGAGTATGTAGCTCTATCGGAAGCGGTGAGCGAAGTAATGACTATCAGAGAACTAATGAAAATCTTCGATGTAAATGTAGACGATAACCCTGTAAAAATCTACGAGGATAACTCTGGAGTAATGAGTATAGCAAAATACGGAACTTTTACAAAAAATTCTAAACACATCGAAGTTCATTACCACTACGTTCACGAGTACGTAAAGGAAAATAAGATAAACATAATAAAAGTAAGTACAGAAGAAAACACTGCGGATATTTTTACGAAGGCACTGTGTAGAGAGAAATTTGAAAGGTTTAGGTCATGGATGAATGTAAAATAAGAGAAATGTAAAGAAAGCGATAAATGTCAAATATTTTGTTAATTCGACAAGTATGTAAATAAAATTAAGTGTACAGTATAAATGTAAGGAGGCGTGTTAGGGAAGTGATACATTTACACTGTACATGAGAGTGTGTGTGTAAGGGTTAGAGGGCGTCAAGGACTCAGTGGAGACAAAAGACTGTTGCCAGATGTTAGAAGAATCTAGGCTAGTCGGTTGGCAACCAGCGTGCGTGCAAGACGTTCTTAGAGAGGAATATAGGTGTATAACTGTTGTATGGGAAATATAGTCAATAATTTGTATTCCCAAATCCTCGAATTTCCTTACATATTCAATACGTTATGAGGGTTGCTTTAAAAAAAATACGAGTTACATATTTCTTTGAAAAAAGCATGATTTTTATCGATACAATAATGTTCTTCTGTTATCGCTTTAAAGTTGAGTACTTCGTTGATTACACGAGAGAACTCGCCTACAGCAAACAAGATACGACCGTGTGTAAAGTAATTAATCTGTTTGCTCGTTACTAGCTACACATAAGGCTTGCGTAAAAAAAAATATGCATTTCAGTTCAGGCGGAGAATTATGTAGGAAGTCATTTTGTCGATCAGTAACTTAGTTAATAAAAGATCAAATTTTCATGTACATAAATGTAAGTAACGTTCAAGTATTAATCATTACATACAATTTTTGTATAATTCGATATCTTGGTCACTTACATCTTACAAATGATATATAGATAATATTTATGACATACATTGGAGCTATCTTTTAGTTAACGCCATTTTTTCTTGTTTTCTCTGTACTTTTACTATTTTTCCAAAAATATCAAAGCATCGATGACTTCAAATTAAACTAGAATTGCTTCGGTATATTGTCAATCAATGGCTATTTGTATTCACATCTATATCAAAGGAAAACCGATTGCAAAATTAATTACCCTTGCAATTCCGCAATCTGAAACTATGTGTGATCGACCTTGAAGATGACAAATCTCAATGTTTGAAGTAGTACAAAAGGATGATAATTTAATTTCGCTTTATCAAACTGTACAAAATTTGTATACACATACAGAAAAAAAAAACGGAGTTCAAACATTAAACAACATGAATTATCGGTTATTATTGCTGAGTAATTATTAGGATTAGAGCTTTGGAGTATCGATCGTATCGAGTTTTAACTATCGGTTTCCGCAATTTATTGTTTTTCTAAATTATGTCTGAATGGTATCAGTTTTTGAATATTTTATAGTTTACACTCCAACATACTGACGTAAGCTATCGAAAATAATTGTAAATTATGCAATATCATTTTTTTTGTATTTCATAATCTAAATTTCAATCTATTTTTTGTATTTAACATCCCTTTTTTTATTGTTCGTGTTCCGTCTTGTACGTTCTTCAAAAAATCTTAATTTCTTGTTAGATAAAATCTTGTGTGAATTTACAAAAAATACGATTCTTCGTTTAATTTTTTTCCCTTATTGTCTTTACATATTTGGAGTTTAAACGCGTTATAAGTACGTTCTTTTTTTTTAACATGATTACGTAGAATTCTTATTCTGAATAAATTATTTGTTTCCGCTTCATAACTGTTTCTAAATTACAGTGCATTTAATCTTGAAATGCACAGTAACATTTTATACTTTTTACGTTCTAAGGAATTTTCAGGATCGGTTAAAAATTAAATTACAGTAATGGTAATACTCAATATTAATGTCAGACGTGGATACTTCACTGTTTTGAATTAATTAAGAGATTAATAAGAATTTTAATTAATCCTTCTTCTATAGTATTCACCGTTCTTTTCGAGCTCGTACCATTTCAAATAGACTTTCGAATAGATTTCAAAGATTTGTCTGTTCAAATAAAACGCGATCTTTTTTATTTCCCTATCAGTCGTCCCGTTACTGTTCCGTTGTTTCCAACAGATTGCAGATTCGTTTAAAAAACATTTGTAACGAAAAACAAACCCACTCGCAGAAATGTTATTCAATATCGCATTTATAACTTTCATAGACATCCTCCTCTCATTGCTATCATTGTAAACAGATTGAAACTTCGTTTGCAAACACTCGCGATTAAAAAAAAAAAAAAGAAGAATTAATCTTAAACAATTTTATCTTGTGTTCCATTTATAATTTTCATAATTGTCTTCCCGACGTTGTATCATTTTAAATGGCTTTTTTCTATCCATCTATGTTGCAGCGAGATCAACGGTCCTAATTACTAAATTGCACGATGTGTTCATACAAATTCACTTTTTATGAACGCGATGAAACGAAATGAAACCTAAGTAGAGATTTGTTTTCTCATCAAGTATAACGAGTTTTATACTTTGGATAGATTGCCTCGTTGTGAGAAGGTCTTAATCGTTTATAATTGCGATTAAGTAATTGCAATAAGTCATATTTTTAAGAAACGTTCTCACATGCTGTCACACACTCTAATTAGAAAAGGATCATGAAACATTCGGTTTATGATATTATTTGTTTGTAAATCTTCCTGCTTCCGGAAACTTTTTTAAATATGAAAATATTTATATACAAAATTAAATATTTTTTTCAATATCAACACTTCTTGCGTTTATGTTGTCCTAGTCAGAATTATATTATTTCGTGTATCCTGTTGCTTTTTATATGATAGTCCTCCCGTTGGCCGCGGATTCGTTATCAAGCCTGAGGCCCTCGTCACTAGTGTAACTATCGACAATAAAGGTACCCCACGCGCGACCGGACGATGGAGAACTTCAACGCAGAACCGCTACCTCCCGCGAGCCCTCCCCGGGAGGGCGACTCGAGCTCGGACTCGAAGATTCAGACTCGACATATATATTATTATATATATTATATATACTATTATATCTATATAATATATGTATTTATATCTAAAAATATACGTACAAATATATCTATTTAAAAAAATAAAGTTGACCGTCATATATCGCCAATAATATCGCGTGCGTATAAAGAAACTAATTACATTTAATTCCTTTTTTACATTTATTTACTTTTTATTATTATTTTTTTCACAACTAATTACATTTAATTATTACATTTACATACATTTAACTATTATTACATACATTTACATACATTTAATTATTATTTTTTTCATAATTATATCTCGTTTGAAATATTTTTCGACATAATTAATTGTTTCAAAAACACATATTCCAGCCTTCTGAATGATTTATTTTGCGTATTATACGAATTATTCCATCTATAAATAAATTGTTCTCTCTACGCACAAACACGCACACAGTCTGTTAATTACACGAGTTAATTGTAACATTTTTCTCGATAAGTTGACAGAGCAAGGAAAATGAGCGACGAACATACCTACAAACTAATCTACTTCAATGCCCGTGGTCGTGCCGAACATATACGGTACATATTTGCATATACTGGCATCGAGTATACCGACGAGAGGATCCCCGAAGAACTCTGGCCTGAATACAAGGATTGTAAGCGTGAAGAATCGATTTTTACTTTCATCGTTCAACTCTCAGGTATCTACCATTTACTCAAACTTTTCTGTATATAAAACTTTCGTTTCACGTGCAGGCTAAACTTACTTAAAGTAAAATTTCATACGGAATAAAGTCGAACTTTTCATTAAGTTTTGCTTCCGTAATATCGTGTTTATCGAATACCAACTTAATTCACTTACGATTCTCGAATTTTTGTGTTGCAATCTTTATTGTTTTCAATGAATCGAAGCATTTCGAATATTTTGAGAAAACCGTAAATAGGTGACTTAAAATAGGAATACAAAAATACTTCTACGTTTCTCGTTAATTTAAAAACTTTTTAGGACTTGTCGGAAAAAAAGGATAAAAAATTGAAATCAGTTCGGAAATGAACAAGAACATAGCTAAAAAGTCGAAAGAACAAAGCAGACATAAAATTCGATCTTCTGTTGCGACATTTCTATCGTAAATGGTATAATAAAAGTTTTACGCAGCATAGTCTTCGATATAATCTTATATGTCGCTTGCAAATAGAGAAACAAAAAATCAACGTAAGTCTGTAAATCAATCCTGTCGGTGTAAAACACAAAATTACGTTCGCAATAGCCATTCGATTTATATTCCTTGCATTTCAATTTTCATTACAAGAACCGTGTACATTTTCTAATATTTTTTCCGTGTCTGGTATTATCTTTTATCCTTGATTTTAAAAACTTTAGGTTCTTCCCAACAGTCAAAAACACGCGATACCCTGTCCATCGTAATCGTAAGAAAAGAAAAAAAGGAGAAAGAAGACATTTCTGTATTTCCTTACTAGGCCATGTTGATTAAAACCGAAATGATTTCGATTCATCTATTCACAAGAACGCAACGGCCTCGGAAGCTGTCTTGTGATTTCCTATCGATCGTTTCCCTCTACACAGTGTTCATATGAGCCATGTTTGTTCTTAGCAATGCCTTATAAAAAGCTGCCTATGCTGGAGATAGACGGGAAACCGGTAGCGCAGAGTAACGCTGTGGCGCGATACTTGGCGAGGAAGTACGATCTAATGGGAAAGAACGAATGGGATGCGATGATATGCGACGTGCTCGTCGATACTCTTGGAGATTTGAAGCAAGGTGAGTAACTGATGAGATGACTTTGCATTTGTCTCACCACAGAGACAGACGTTCAAGAATTCATTGTGAAAAGACGAGTACAAACAAGATACGTATGTCTTTCCGTTAAGCGAATGTTACAGTTTGTTTGCAAAAGTCAGTTTTTAGATTATAGAATCGTAGATAGAATTTAGAGGATAGAAACTTTTAGTAGTCACTTTTAGTTTAGTAAATTCTTATCGACAATAAGCAGACTGCGTTATGATACAACGATTCCAACTGAAGATTTCTATCGACATCACGAATTCGATGGCTTCCAAAAATCGTGTTCTTACACCGCCAACGTAACGTCACGCCAGTCGAATCGAAAAATTATTACTAGACAGAGAAGGTGAACAATAAACGAGGTAAATAGGCTACCGATTGAATAATATCATAACGATCGTATCTCTGGTTTTTGCTTGTCTTTTATATTTGTTTCAAATGTATAAAATATAATCGTATCGATATCGTCCACGATTAAAGCCATCCATCCGCCATCGACGAGGAACGAACGATTATATTTTATCATTTATGCGAATCCTTCTCTTCTCTTCTTTCTCTATTTACGCCCCTCGCCTTGCTTCGTACCGCCGATGATTCACAATTCGATGCACCTGAACAGCTGGAACGTCGCAGATTTTTCCGTACGATAACAAACGTGTTTTTGATGGCCTGCTTTAAACCGTGACGATCGCCATGACGTGCATCAATTGTCGAATGATGTAGTGCGACGATACTCCTACGCAACTTTTTTTTACGCTGTTTTTTCCTCTATTTTTTCTTCCTGTGTGTTATCACATGATCATGAGATACCTGTATAGAAGATGCAAAGAGTCTGTGAAGAATTTACAGATATTTAAGATTATCATAATGTTTAAGCAAAAGCTAAGACGCAAAATATTGCTCAAGATGTAATTATGTAATATTTACTCAATTTCTAGAAGACTGTTTATATCTTGTTGTTATTCTTGATATGGAGATAAATATAGTATACTTTATTAAGACCTAGATAAAAGACTTTTTTCTCGTTTCTCTTCTCTTACTTAATCACTAAGAGTTATATAACGTTTATTCGATAATTCTGCTTCTCCTGACCTTTCCACAAATGGTTGTTTATATCTCGACATTCTTGGTACTTTTAATCAAATTTTAATAACAGTACTTTACTCGTCAGAAGTAAATAAAAAAGCTCTAAGTAGAAGCAAGGATTTACTTACCTTTCCTTTCTCGAATCTCAGTTAGCAATGTTGTTCCTCTTGAAAGATTTTCCAAGTTTCCAAGACAATTTCCACGCTGGTAACATTGTATATATTTCAAGTATCGTGAACCACAGGAACTTGTTGAGGCAATATTGAAGAAAGCAAAGAGAATGAAGAAATTGTAGGAACTATGAGAGGCTACTCCTTCTTTCACAACTTATTTTCTCTTCGTTTGGGGGAAAAAACACAAATGAACGTAACGGTTGGTTTCAGCTATCTGCTACTATCGCATGGAGGAGAATCCTGAAAAGAAGGAAGCGAGGAAGAATCAACTTTTGAACGAAACAATACCATTTTACTTGACTAAATTCGACCAGATTATTGGCGAAAATGAAGGATATATCATTCCTTCTACCGTAAGATTTTTTATCCAAATTTAATGTTAAAATTTTTAGTCTTTGTGCAAACTGGGCCATGTTGTCCATAAAAAATTATTGAAACTTTGTTGCGACAAGACAGCTTTAATTGTTGAGAGCAGAGTGTATCTTTAAAATTCATTCCTGTTAGTTTATGTACAAATGAATTTGCCAAGATTTTCAGCTTTTAGATAATTATTCATGTATCTTCCTCATCAAGTTTGATAGAAATTATTACTATCGTAATCAAAGCAAAGATTAAGATATGTAAAATCATTTCTCTGGATATGACACTCTTGTTTAATGAGTGATAAATGATACCATTCGAAATATCATATTTATATAATATATAATGATACTTATAAGTGTAATCACTTAAGTACAGATATCTGAATTTTTCTCACTGTCACTGACATAGATACGTATTATCGTTCCTTAGATTACTTGACCAGTTTATTTCTTTCATCACTGTGTTATTATATAATAATAATAAATCGTCACATTAAATTAATTTAGTATGATTATGTTGTTTAATAATACGTGTTTCATTGCAAAATATTTAGTTAAAATGTGTATCGAATCGTTGTAATTCCAAAGATGTCAATTGATGTAATGTAATAATAAAGTATAAAGTATAATAAAGTATAAAGTATAATTTCGTCTGTGGTATAATCTTTCTATTCCATTTTGTTACGTCGCACCGCGAGCAATATGGCAACCAGATGTCACCGGATGCTCGCAGCGTATCCTCCATAGTTTCAAGTACCTTCCATAAATCTCATAGATTTCCTAGAAAAGGTCCTTCAAACCAAACAAACGTCTGTTTCCGAAGAATTTCTAAAGACTATTGTCTACCCCGACTGGACAAGGGAAAGTTAGTTTTTCTCACGTATGCTGCAACTTTCCTCCCACTAACCACTTTCTCTCGAGGGCGGTTAAGACCCTTCGTTAACCAATTAACAACGAAGCCACTTCCTTCACTCTCCTAACTAAAATCGTCACCAACAAATCCGATGGTCCCGTGCGCTAGACACACCCATCCTTAGCTTTCCTCCGAGACAGCATCGTCTCCCAAGACAGTTCTGATTTCACATCCTTCGAACGGTCAATATCCTTCCACCGGGTAGGACACACCCACAGATCAGTCACTCATTCATCTCGTACATATTCTCAACGCGAGAATTGATTGTAATTTCAACAAATAAATAAAAAAAAAAATCTCGTACATACGCACCAGCGTAACTGCCTTCGTTATAAGTTGTTGGAATAAACGGTGAAATATAACTTACTATACTGTGTCATATTCATTTAACCACCTCTTATCTTAACCGAAACAGGGGAACGACTACTTCGCGGCGTCGATTCACCGAATCGTAGCGAGAATTTACGCCTCTCGCTACTGCGACTGCGTCTCTCCGCGAACGGTCGTAACACATTGATCGACAGAAGTACTAAACTCTAATAACATAAATTTATATATTTTCTATTTCCCAGCCACCAGTTTTATAGATTTTTCTATCTTCTGTACTACTTTTATCCCTTTTATTTTTTCTTACATGAGATTATTGTAAATTTAATATCATTTGTTCGCAATATTTGTTATTTATCTTTCATTGAATTTGAAATTTCGCGCTTCAATGTTGTGTGTTGTTCGACGTTTTATCGAACGATGTTTATCGAATTAGTTTATGAATACATACATAATCATTAAAGAATCTATAAACCTTACTAGTTTGTTTTTACTAAGTTTTGTTACAGAAAACATGTTCTCATAAATTTTCAACTTTAATTTATGGAAATTTATTAACCTTAAACTATAAAATCATTCAATGAGTCTTTCCGGATGTTTTTATGTAGTCATAATTTCACATATCAGCACAGCTCCACCAATAGGATAAGAGTTACGTGGAAGCAACAGGGGGGAAGAAGAACATATAGAGATCTAAAGGTTATTTTTGTCTCATTCAAGTTTCTGTTAACCGGCTTGGAAATTTCCTGTGCTTGTTTCGACTTTGAAGTCTTAAAAAAAAAATTGTAAGTAAATAGTATATATATAGTATATATATCCTGAGTCAAAGTTTCTCTTTATAAATAATAAACCGTTTAAAAACTATATTTTGTATGTTTTTTCCTTATTCATAATTAAATAATAAATATGAAATACTTCTACAGAAAGCCGACATCCTTCAATTAACCGAACAGCAGATGATTTAAAAATTAGTAGTTGAAAGAAATAAATGTTATTACATGTTCATAATTGATCGATAAATTTAAATATACAATTAGAAAATGTTTCTTCTTTATTGATAACTAAATAATACAGATAAGATACAAGATACTTGTACGAAAAGTCGGCGCGTCGTTCAATTAACGGAACAGCAGAGGATTTGAAAATTAGTAGTTGAAAGAAATAAATGTTATCATATGTTCATAATTGATCGATAAATTTAAGTATGCAATTAGAAAATGTTTCTTATGTTTGGAAGAATATATAATCACTGCTGAATGTTTTGTAGTTACGAAAGTTGCATACAAACATACATTGTACATACGACTAGTAATGGTACTAAATTACTGTTAGAGGGTCTTGGGTGTATAGAACCATATGGTTAAATTAATACTAGAGATAACGAATCGCGCGAATGTAATTAATATTTTGAAGTGCGTTGTTTGCATTAATTGATAGTTTTCTTATAAACTTTTTTATAAACAATTTCATTGCTATAGAAAAAAGATATGCTGCCGGTAATATGTCTATCCTACTTAAATAGAAAGTGCAATATTTTGTTATAATATTTGGCGCAAGATTATACATTATTACATCCAAAAATAATATTTTTTTTATATCTAAGCTATATTAAAATATAAAGATACAAATAGCTATGCGAGTAGTTAGTAGTTGATGCTTTTTACTTAAATTGTCTTATACTTCATAATTTGTAATGATATAATTCTTGTCATCAATGATTCTTCGTTTTTACTTTGTATATATTATACTTCCAGGAAGATGCCGCTCTATAAATTGACTTACTTCCCAGTTACGGCATTGGCAGAACCAATCCGTTCTTCTTCAGCTATGCTAGTATTCCATTTGAAGATGAACGTATCAAAAAGGACGTCTGGCCAGAAATAAAGCCCTGTAAGCTTAAAATTTAAAGAAGTTCTGTTTCTTAAATCTCATCTTTCCTAATTTAACTAAAGTAGCTAAATAAAGTAGAACACAATTATGCAGAGTATAACAGAGATTATTGTTTACTCTCCATTGCTCTATAAGATATGTGGGAGAACAATAGGTATTGTTAAGGAGACAATGCCCTTTGTTTGCTGATAAATTATCAATAAATTAAATTATATCTTTCCAAAACAGATAACAGGAAGCTAGATACTTAAGAAGCATCATAATCTGTTTGTTCGATAGAATCTTTGATTCTATTAGTTGTATGGTTTTAGTGACTCCTTATGGCCTGCTTCCTATGCTCGTAGCTGATAGAAGGAAGGTTGCTCAGTCTACAGCTATTTGCCGTTACTTAGCCAAACAATATGACTTAGCTGGAAAGACTGACTGGGCAAATCTTCATATTGATGCCACTGTTGATACTATTCATGATATTCGTCATAGTGAGTATCCAGTGCTGCTTTGCATAAATCTTATGAGAATCTTGATAACAGATAGTACATATCTGTTCAGGTATTTATTAGTTGAAATCCGATTTAATATTTGATTTAATCGAACGATACACGTATGTCAACAATGCAAGACAAAGGATTAAAAAGGATTGTAATTCTATCTTCAGTATCATTTAAATTTCGCACAACACTGTATTCAAATTAGTATAACATAAGCGAAGAGTATTTAACTGAAAACAAATTTTCAGAAATTGCCGCCTTCCACTATGAGGAGGACGAGAAGGTCAAAGCTGCAAAACGCAAGGCTGCTGAAGAGACGCTGCCGTTCATTTTAGAACGTTTGGACCAGCAAGTGAAGGAAAATGACGGCTACTTCTACGATGGTACTCTCTCTTGCGCTGATTTAACATTCGTTGCTCTGCTCGATTATTTGAACTTTATGTACAAGTCTGATCTGATCGAGAATTACGAGAATCTGAAGCTGCTGGAGAAAAAGGTCCTCCTTCTGCCCAAGATCAAAAACTGGATTGAGAGACGCCCAATTAGCGAATTCTAAACTTCACGATTGCTTATGGTTTTATAAGCGTTTAAAGATTGCTGTTGTCACGGTGGTCGTGAGAACGCAACGAAAGGATGGTTATGCCTCACATACCTTGGTCAGCAAAATGATGGCTAAGCAGTAATAGAAACCCTATGTGACCGGCATCCAGCGATAGCCCCTCCACAGGAGCCGGGTCCTTGATATAAAAAAGTACCTCTCGAGTCGTTGTAAGAACATTCTTTTCTGTGCTGTTTGACCATTCTGTATTGTTACTCTGTCAGTGTTCAATAAATTTTCTAATAACAATCAAAATTTAAGTACGAATTTCTCACCTTGCGTGCGGAACGTGAAATTACCCCGAATCGACGTGACAAAATTGGCGATTCTGCCAGGATCCATTCATCGCATCAAGAGGAAACTTCAACGGGAACTCTACGGATTCTACAGCGAAGGACCACGGTCACCTCCTTGATCAAAAGAAGGATCTGCAAAGAATCTCGGTAAGCTGGCTTTCGTACATTATCGAAACCGTAAGCCTGAAATACGTTCTGAAGATAGTGACTCTTCTTCCGCCGAAAGTGTCATATTTCTCAGCATGAACCCAACTGACAAGAGTACCGCTAAACAAAACGAACTAATCGCTACCCTGATTGAACAATTTGAAAGCCTAACTCACGAGTTTAGAAGCTTTAGAAACAGCACCGATCAAAACATTAAAAACATAAAAGAATTTGCGGAAACTAGCGATAGAAATCGCTCTAAAGAAATACGCGATCTTGCAAAAACCATGGAAATAAAATACGACACCGAGACTGACCAGTCGCAAATAAACGCCCATTTAGAAACCGCTGCTGATAACGTAACGGATGACGAAACTGACGGACCGAACACGTCACAAAGACCACGAGCCGCATCTAGCCGCGCCGCGATTAAACCAATAAACAACTACAACGAAGATCGAGGGCTCGAGGCAGATAAGGCCATACGAACTGTCGAGACACTACGTGGTCAAGATGACGTAGGCGTTGAAGATTTCATCTTATCGGTCCGCAAAGCAAGAGCTAGGTGCAAGGCAAGTGACAGAGAGCTATTATTAGATCTCATACTGATCGAAAAGATTACCGACAACGCGAAACGAAACATACGATATCTAAAAATCAACTCGTTCGAAGACTTATATTCATGCTTAAGACAACACGTATTAACACCAACAACTATTAGCAACTGTAGGGACAAATTAAAGAATTTAAAACAAGGGGCAACAGAAAGTGTACAATCTTTTGACTCCAGATTCCGACAACAGCTAAACGAATTAAATTATGCAGTCCAAAACGAAAACCGCACACCAACAGAACGACGCGTAGCTATAGATATTGAAGAACGCGAAGCACTTAAAACATATTTGCTCAACTTACGATACGAGATAGGACAGATGGTGGTATCTAGCGATCCAAAGAACCTGAACCTTGCCCAACGACTAGCAGCTGATAGAGAACAATGGTTACGAGAAGCAAATCGTGTTGCCAACCGCCCAAAGAATCAATCTCACAACATTACATTAGTATCCAAGCGAACTACTACCGATTCACAGCCACAAACTTCTGCTCAGCTACCTAGCCGACCATTAGACGACCGCATGAAACCGAAGTGTCCAAAGTGTTTACGAATTGGACACACAGCCGAAAAATGCTACTCTCGAAATTTTCCATTTGCCAGCCAAGGAAAGATTCCACCTCGAGTAAACCAAACAACGGAGAACCCAGAGGAAGCTTACATCGAGTTAACTGCACCACCACCGGAAGATTACTATCAATCGTACTGCAACGAAGAGACGGAGGAAGAGCCAGATTCCTCATCGATACCGGAGCAGGAATCAACCTTATAAAAGAAAAAGCCTCACTAAACGTCCAAACTTCTAACCCAAAAACCTTCCTAATGGGAAGTGACAAACATACCACTAACAAAATTTGCAACTTAACCATGCTCAAGAAAAATCATCAATTCTACGTAGTCCCTAACAACTTTCCCCTAATCGAAGATGGAATAATCGGACTCCCATTCCTTACAAAGTATCAGTACAGCGTCACTAACAATAAACTAACCTTGGACGAAATTATATTACCATTCCAGGAAACCGATAGCAAGATAAGACCAGGCGAAACTCTAATCTCAGCCCAATACATCGAAGGAAAGCCCACAACAGTATGTTTCATCAACACTGGTAAGCAAATCTGTCACATTACAAACGAAATAGAGAAACCCGATAAACTAAGCCAAATTAATAAATTCGCACAAATAATACGTACCAAACATATTGATCCACAACTTCGAGAACCCCTTGAGAAAATCCTCATCAATTACTTAGACGTTTTTAATATGGAAACAGACTCATTACCATGTACCAACTTGACAGAACATACAATCACACTCAAGACAGACAAACCTATAAACATCAAATCTTATAGACAGCCCGAATGTCATAAAAAGGAAATCGAGACTCAAATCAACGACATGTTAGACAAACAAATCATAGAACCATCGGACAGTCCATATAACGCACCAATTTGGGTAGTTCCAAAAAAATTAGATGCATCAGGCAAACAAAAATGGAGAATCGTTATAGATTTTAGAAAATTAAACGAGCAAACAGACCAAGACGCGTATCCTTTACCAAATTCGGACGAAATACTCGAGCACTTAGGCAAAGCTAAATTTTTCTCGGCCCTAGACCTCTCGTCAGGATTTCACCAGATACCTATGGAGCAAAATTCCAAAAAATATACTGCATTCTCAACCCCACAAGGTCACTTCCACTATAATCGCATGCCCTTCGGCCTTAAAAACGCACCGGCGACGTTTCAACGTATGATGGATACCGCGCTACGGGGGTTAATAGGAAATAACTGTTTCGTATACCTGGATGACATTATAATATTCGGGAGCACCATCCAAGAACATAACCGAAATCTAGCCATTATACTAGACAGACTACAAAATTTAGGATTAAAAATACAACCGGACAAATGCGAATTTTTGAAACCGGAATTAGAATACTTAGGACACGTAGTAACAAAGGAAGGAGTAAAGCCTAATCCCAAAAAGATTCAAGCCGTGAAAGACTTTAAAACACCAAAGACCGCGACCCACATAAAGTCATTCTTAGGACTCGTTGGATACTATAGAAAATTTATACGTAATTTTTCTAAAATCGCAAAACCATTGACAGATCTCACAAAAAAGGACACTCCATTCTACTGGACCGATAGACAACAACTTGCATTTGACACACTAAAACAAAAACTCTGCGAAGCCCCTGTACTACAATATCCAGACTTTGACAAAACATTCACATTAACAACAGACGCAAGTAACGAAGGGTTAGGAGCAATACTCTCCCAAGACGGACATCCATGCTGTTATATATCCCGAACTTTGAACCGTCCTGAAAAGAATTATTCCACAACCGAGAAAGAGTTATTAGCAATAGTATGGTCAATCAAAAGACTAAGACAATACCTACTTGGTAGAAAATTTAAAATTCAAAGCGATCATCAAGCCTTGAAATGGTTAAAGAATGTTAAAGACCCCTCATCGAGACTCATGCGATGGCGTTTGAGACTCGAGGAGTACGATTATGAAATCGAATACAAAAAAGGAAAAGAAAATACAGCTGCAGATGCTCTATCCCGATTGTATCCTATCACTAATGAAGAAATCCAACCCAATGTAGAAAACCCGGACTATTATGACGAGTATATAGACTGGAAAATCAATATCACCCCAGCTCCGATAACCCAAAAACCTAACAGACCACACTTTAAACAAATTACAAAGACCGAACTGGGAGACTTTAACGAACAGCATTGGTTGCGTCAATTAACCAAACACTTTATTAAACACCGAACCGGACGCTTACAAATAGGAATAAACGACAATAGCTTCAGCACGTTAGAAAAGGTAAATATTCAACTCATGCTAAGGTTTCTAACAACTAGATTCCCTCAAATTAAATTAATATTTGGACAAGATCCGCCAGTAGACTACGATAACGAACAAAAACAAACGATACTACGCGAAAATCATAACGAATTAGTAGGACACTTAGGTATACACCGCACCGTGAAACGAATACAAGAGCACCATCACTGGACAAACCTAGAACAAGACGTTACAGAATTCATACAAAACTGCGAAACCTGCCAACGAGAGAAGCTAAATCGTATCAGGGCCAAGGAACAACCTATGATAACTGACACACCGCTTAATCCTAATGACAAAATCGCAATGGACATATTCGGACCTCTCACCAAAACCAAACGGGGCAATCAGTTTATCCTGTCTATCCAAGATCAATTAACCAAATATCTCATCCTCATACCCTTAAAAGACCAAACAGCCAACTCAATCATTAACGAACTTTTGGATCACTATGTGTACATATTTTCCGCACGAAAAAGTATTCTGACGGACATGGGACGAAATTTCGTATGTAAATTGATGGACACATTTGAAAGGGCTTTCAAAATCCGACACATAAAAACCACTTCTTTCCATCCACAATCTAACGGATCCCTTGAACGAACGCATGCCGTAGTAAAGGACCTTATTCGAACTTGTACGACCGACCGACAGAACGACTGGGATGAAAACTTAAAATTAATATGCATGGGATATAATAATTCAGTACACGAGACGACCGGACATACCCCATTCGAACTAACATTTGGACGACAAGCTAACATGCCATCCTCAATATCAACCACTCCTAGCCTAACCAGAGAACAATTGTTTAACCTCTGGAAAAATCGACACAACGCCTATATAGCTAAAGCAAGACGAGTTACCGAATCTAACAAAAAGCGATACCAGAGGGATCAAATGCGAAAAATTATTAAAACACAGACGATATTCCGAGTAAAAGATAAAGTATGGGTACATAACGATCACAAAACTAACAAGCTAGACCACGAATGGCTAGGACCTGCAGAAATCCTCTCATCCAATCCACCCACCTATCTTATCGAATATTCCAACGGTCACACGCAAAGAATCCACGGTAACAGGCTAAAACCCTACCTTTCAGGAAGAAGACCATAACATGGATCATCATAACACTCGAGTACATTAGAAGCGATCTAGAAGTAAAACCATTGAATTACGCCAACATATTCCTGGAACACATTGACAATTGCTATCTGTGCAACGAACAAATAGATATCACCCTTATAGTAGGCCTTAACGATCCAATTGACCAAGTTAATAGATTACAACGCGTAATAGATTTAATAGACCGTCAATGTAAACCACCTTGCGCTTACATACCAGAAATAAGCAGCCTAAAATTTAAGTACAGAAATCTTCAAAACCTGACTCGGCAACTCAAATTATTATTGCGTTATAAAAGCAAACGCGGATTGCTCAATGTCATAGGCTCAGTATCCAAAATTTTATTCGGAACTCTCGACGAAAACGATTTAGAACTCATTAACAAGAACATCGATACATTATTTGATTCCAACAATAAAATAAAAACAATTCTTAGTAACCAAACCGCACTCATCAAACGCGTGCTAGACAATACCAAAACAAATCAACTTGAAAACTTAGCCAACGATATACACAAGATTGAAAACCACAATGAAAAAAACGAAATATTAGTCTCCCTATTAATTCAAACCGAATCTACCATATCAGAACTCCATATAAACATCGACGAAATTTTTAACACTGTTATGTTAGGGAAACAAGGAATCATAAACCCACAAGTTATAGAACCCGAATAATTCTTAAAAACACTTGACCAAATAACGAGACAAAACTTTATGACTAACCATATCGAACCTTCAGTCCAAAACTTTCAACTAATTATAGATCTAAGCAAACTAAAGGTATGGATAAGAGATAACAAACTTATATATACAATAACTGTGCCGCTTTTGGAAAACGATGAATGGAAAATAACTAAAATTTACCCGATACCTTCCAAACAAAACTCTGTATTCATTGCGCCTGTAATAGAAACGGATTTTTGCCTCTAACCGACTCAGAACAATACACCTTTGTCGATAGTCACTACTTAAACAAATATTGTAAACGAACGGCAATCATCCACATTTGTAAAAGAACTCAACCGAGTCACAATAGAATCAATTCACCTGAATGCAGATCAGAATTAATTACTAATCGACAGACGGTCAAAACTTGCCCGACTGCTGTCTTCAAGCTGGAAGAATTGACGTTCGTACCTTTGCAGACGGAAAACCATTATATTATTATTCCTGCGAAAAATGTACAAATCGACGTGTTATGTAAGACACATAAAATCCTAGAAATTAGACAACCAAGCTTAATTAGCAGTAAAACCGGGTGCATAATCACATACGATCATAATATTATGAAAATAGGAGGATCACATAAAAATATCTCTTACGAAACCAAATTTAAGAATAGCATATACAGCTTCGAAGAAACAGATGTTCCAATATTAGAGAAAATATTAGAAACAGCTCCAAAAGTAACTCACAATTTTAACCAATATAAAGCCAACCTCGACACATTACAAACACAAATCAGTACCCTGCAATTTGAGCGACGCATAAATTCATTGAAGGAATATGGCATATCCACACTACAAATATTAGGAATCATAGCCCTAGGACTAGGAACAATATATGTAATGTACAAATGTAAACTTTTCGAATGTCTACGCCGATCATTTCCTAAAAATGTACGTATCAAAATACTCTGCCCTACCGCTCGCGTAAACAGGATCGATCAAACATCAACAGTACCAAGGACGGTCACCTTCCAAAATATCACCGAAGACGAAGATGAGGGGATCATTCAACTTAGAAGCCCCACCAGAGCCTTACGCTTTAGCGGAGCAAAGCGAAGCTAAGGAGGGGGGAATGTCCCGGTGGTCGTGAGAACGCAACGAAAGGATGGTTATGCCTCACATACCTTGGTCAGCAATATGATGGCTAAGCAGTAATAGAAACCCTATGCGACCGGCATCCAGCGATAGCCCCTCCACAGGAGCCGGGTCCTTGATATAAAAAAGTACCTCTCGAGTCGTTGTAAGAACATTCTTTTCTGTGCTGTTTGACCATTCTGTATTGTTACTCTGTCAGTGTTCAATAAATTTTCTAATAACAATCAAAATTTAAGTACGAATTTCTCACCTTGCGTGCGGAACGTGAAATTACCCCGAATCGACGTGACACGGCCTTAGTGTGTTGAGAGAATGAAGAACGAATCGTGTTGATGGAAGTTTGTATGGAATGTAGTAACTTGTGGATTCTTAGAGTAAGGACAAGTGATTGCTGGTAGAGTTTAAAGTTTAAGGTATTTTAATGAGTGATATTCGATAACAAAAGGACAGACTACGATATCTTCGCACGCCGACTCACACTCCGTGTCCGCTCAACTCGCACTCTGCTTCTCGACTGACTCTCTCTGGCCGTTGTCCCATTCTATTGCCCTTTTCGCACACGTGTTCTGCAGACGCTCGTGGCCAGGGTCACGTAGGTCTTTTCCACGAAACTATGCACTTGAAAAGACCGATGACACATTGATGGGCCCGACGGCGCCTCGGCTCTCGCGACACTGTTCATAGTTCGTCCGATATTTCCCAGGCCTTTCGTCCACGATACTACAGGAATATACTGATTGCTTTTAACATTCATTAGTTCCAGTTATTACCGATATTTTTGTTAGGGTTTTCCCTTTAGATTACGTTGTGATAGAGAACTGTTATTTGTGTATTCCTACAGAAACATACGAACTATATAAACTGTTGACACGATGTTGTGCTTTTGTATTATAGAGATAATAATAAAACCATCAAACAATCATTAATTATGTTTTTTATTATATTAATTAAGAATTGAAGATTACCTGCTTGGTGATCTTGATAATATCGTATTTTACAAATGTTGATCAAAAAAAAATGTATGATTATTTTATTCTGTTAGGGAAGTGATACATTTACACTGTACATGAGAGTGTGTGTGTAAGGGTTAGAGGGCGTCAAGGACTCAGTGGAGACAAAAGACTGTTGCCAGATGTTAGAAGAATCTAGGCTAGTCGGTTGGCAACCAGCGTGCGTGCAAGACGTTCTTAGAGAGGAATATAGGTGTATAACTGTTGTATGGGAAATATAGTCAATAATTTGTATTCCCAAATCCTCGAATTTCCTTAACATGGTAGCAGAGCGTGGTTACTAGTTTTGCAAGATATTTAGTGCGTGGTTACGATCTTGCGAGTGAGTTTTCAGTAAAGAAAAAAAACTTTCAGAAAAAAAATATACTTCGAGCACGTAGGAACGCTTGAGTAAGAAAAGAAAAAAAAAGGAATCAATTAAAATGGAGAGATCGGAAATCATGATACCTATATTCGATGGTGAGGATTATGGAATGTGGAAGCAAAGAATCACGATGTTTCTCAAATATAAGGAATGCGAGGTTGTTACAACTAGAATGAAGAACGAAAGAGACGATGAAGACTGGGACAAAAAGGATTTGAAGGCGATTAATATAATTTATAGTGCAATATCGAACAGACAATTGGAGTATGTTAGGGAAGGAAAAACGGCGTATGATATAATAAAAAGGTTCGATGAAATGTACTTGAAAGAGTCGACGGCACTGCAGATCGTATGCAGAAGGAGATTGGAAAACATAAGACTGGAGAACTACAGTGATTCAGCATCATTCTTTAACGATTTCGAAAAATTAATCAATGAATTAAAAAGTGCGGGCGCACAAGTAAGTGAGAGGGAAAAGCTGAATTACATGCTGAATACGTTACCCGAAGAATACAGCTACATAGCGGACATAATAGACGCATTGAAAGAAGAGGATCAAACGGTAGCGTATGTAAAAAATAAAATAGAGGTAGCAGAGAAGAAAAATAAATCCAATCGAGGAGAAAGGCAAACCAACGCCTTTTCTGCAAAAAAGGAAGGATGCTTCAGATGTGGAAGATTAGGACACTTTGCGAGAGAGTGTCAAAATGGCGTCCAAGCGGAAAGCAGTAACGGCTATTGGCATGGGCCAACACGTGGTCGAAACAGAGGAAGAGGGAACAAAGGCAATACGAGCAGAGGACGTGGAAACTTTCATCGTCGATCAACAACCGGCACGGGCGAGCATGGAAACTCAAGAGCAGGCATATGGATAGCAACGGCGCACGCAGCAAACAGCAGTGAGACGAATGAGATAAGTAAGAACGAAATAGTGTGGCTATTAGATAGCGGTTGTACTGATCACATAATTAATAATATAAATTATTTCGATAAATCTATCGACCTAAAAGAACCGGTAAATATATATTTAGGCGATAATAGACCGATAAAAGCGACAAAAGTTGGGAATGTTATAAGTTATTTTGAAGCATTCGGAAAACAAAATGAAATAAATATGAGGAAAGTATTTTACGCGAAAGAAATGTCCGCAAATTTGATTAGTTTAGGTAAACTAACAGACAATAAGAATACGGTTATTTCCAAAGGAAATATTGCGAAAGTAATAGATGAGGATAATAAACTTACAGCTGTAGCGTTCAAAGAAAATGGGACATATAGAATAAAAAGTATATTGAAAGGGAAGAAGCACTTAGTAAACAGCGCCGAACGTAGTGGTATGAGTAAAAAGGAAAGATGGCATAGGATGCTAGGACACGTAAATTTTAAATATTTAGAGATTTTGGGTAAAGAGCAGCTAGTGACTGGCATACCGAATGAATTTGAAAAGGAACTTTTGAAATGTAGGGTGTGTATAGAAAGCAAAATGCATAACTTACCTTTCAAAAATAATCGAACTAACGCTAGGGAAATAATGGAAATTATTCATACGGACGTATGTGGTCCTTTTAAGACCACCGGATTCAATGGAGAAAAATATTTCATTTCATTTATCGATGATTATAGTAAAATAGCTAGGATCTATTGTATAAAATCAAAAGATGAGGTCTTTGATTCTTTCGTACAGTTCGTAAATGAAGCCGAAAATTTAACGGGCAAGAGGTTAAAAATATTAAGATGCGATAATGGTAAAGAATATTTAAATAATCGAATTTATAAGTTTGCTAGGGATAAAGGTATAAGAATAAATAATTGCCCAACATACGTACATGAATTAAACGGGACAGCGGAAAGGTATAATAGAACAGTGATGGACATGGCGCGTTGCTTGTTAGCGGAAGCGAAAGTACATAAAAGGTACTGGCCGGAAATAGTTTGTACAGCGGCATACTTGAAAAATCGAATATTAGCGAATACTATAGAAAGAAAGACACCTTTCGAAATATTCTTCGGGGGAAAACCAAGTGTTAAAAATCTACATCTATATGGAAGTAAAGTTTTTGTAAGAAGGCCAGAACAAAAAAGAGTTTCCAAATGGGACAAGAAGGCAGATATGGGAATTCTATTAGGATATAGTGAAGTAGGATACAGAGTCTTATTAGGTGGAAAAATAACAATAGCTAGACATGTAGAGGTCATTGAGACAGACACTAAATGTATCGGTTTTGAGGAAAATTCATTAGAGGCAGATAGAAATGATAGCGAAGATAACTATTCATTGGATGGTATGGATAAGGAAGAGTTAGAAGGTAGGAAAGATGAAAATAATAGTAGTATTGAAAGCTCAAACACTCCTAGGAGATCTACAGGTATTAAGAAAACTCCAGTAAGGTATCGAGAAAAGGAAAATATTTGCGAGATTCATGCAAATTATTTGTAAAGTAGATATCCCTCGTACATTTGAGGAGGCGATTGGTTGCGAAAATAATGAAGTTTGGAAACAGGCTATGGATAAGGAAATAGAATGTCTCTATAAGAATAAAACTTGGAAATTGGTAGAAAGGGTAAAAGGCAAAGAAGTATTAGATGTAAAATGGGTTTACACGAAAAAATCAGAGGACAGGTATAAGGCTAGATTAGTGGTAAGGGGATTTCAACAAAGAAACGTAGCCGATGACCTATATTCTCCAGTGGCGAGTAATCAGACCTTTAAGATATTGCTATCATATTGTTGTCAAAATGGATTAATAATTGAGCAAATGGATGTAGAAACTGCCTTTTTAAATGGTGAAGTAACCTCGGAGGTATATGTAAATCAACCAAAGGGATATGCGGACGGAACGAATATAGTTTGTAAATTATCGAAAGCGCTTTATGGGTTAAAAGAAAGTCCGAGGGACTGGTATGAGTGTTTTGATAAGTATGTGACGAGATTAGGTTTTAAAAAGAACAATATAGAGCTGTGCCTATATACTTATGGAGAGGGAGAAAATGTTGTTTATTTGTTAATATACGTAGACGATTTGTTGATTTGTAGTAAAAACAAAGGGAAGATACAAAGTGTAAAAAAAATTATTAACTGATAAATTTGAAATGAAAGATTTAGGTGAAGTAAAAGAATATCTTGGAATAAATATAGAGTATGATTATTTAAAAAAATGAAATGAGATTAAGCCAAAAGAAATACATAGAATCATTAGCAAACAAATATAAATTACATAACAGCAAATTGTACTGTACACCTATGGAGACCAACTTAAAAATTGAAAAAGCTGAGATAAATAGAGAGGACATTGGTTACAAGAATTTAATTGGCGCATTGCTGTATATTAGTGTAAATACCAGACCCGATATAAGTTATAGTGTGAATTATCTGAGTAGATTTCAAGATTGTTGTAACGAGACACATTTTAAATATGCCTTGCGAATATTGAAATATTTGTACCGGACTAGAGATTTAGGGCTACATTATAAAAGAAATGAAAAATGCGAAACGATAGATTGTTGTCTTAGATGGAAGTCTAAAAAACAAAGGTGTGTGACAAAAGCCTCGACGTATGCAGAGTATGTAGCTCTATCGGAAGCGGTGAGCGAAGTAATGACTATCAGAGAACTAATGAAAATCTTCGATGTAAATGTAGACGATAACCCTGTAAAAATCTACGAGGATAACTCTGGAGTAATGAGTATAGCAAAATACGGAACTTTTACAAAAAATTCTAAACACATCGAAGTTCATTACCACTACGTTCACGAGTACGTAAAGGAAAATAAGATAAACATAATAAAAGTAAGTACAGAAGAAAACACTGCGGATATTTTTACGAAGGCACTGTGTAGAGAGAAATTTGAAAGGTTTAGGTCATGGATGAATGTAAAATAAGAGAAATGTAAAGAAAGCGATAAATGTCAAATATTTTGTTAATTCGACAAGTATGTAAATAAAATTAAGTGTACAGTATAAATGTAAGGAGGCGTGTTAGGGAAGTGATACATTTACACTGTACATGAGAGTGTGTGTGTAAGGGTTAGAGGGCGTCAAGGACTCAGTGGAGACAAAAGACTGTTGCCAGATGTTAGAAGAATCTAGGCTAGTCGGTTGGCAACCAGCGTGCGTGCAAGACGTTCTTAGAGAGGAATATAGGTGTATAACTGTTGTATGGGAAATATAGTCAATAATTTGTATTCCCAAATCCTCGAATTTCCTTACATATTCAATACGTTATGAGGGTTGCTTTAAAAAAAATACGAGTTACATATTTCTTTGAAAAAAGCATGATTTTTATCGATACAATAATGTTCTTCTGTTATCGCTTTAAAGTTGAGTACTTCGTTGATTACACGAGAGAACTCGCCTACAGCAAACAAGATACGACCGTGTGTAAAGTAATTAATCTGTTTGCTCGTTACTAGCTACACATAAGGCTTGCGTAAAAAAAAATATGCATTTCAGTTCAGGCGGAGAATTATGTAGGAAGTCATTTTGTCGATCAATAACTTAGTTAATAAAAGATCAAATTTTCATGTACATAAATGTAAGTAACGTTCAAGTATTAATCATTACATACAATTTTTGTATAATTCGATATCTTGGTCACTTACATCTTACAAATGATATATAGATAATATTTATGACATACATTGGAGCTATCTTTTAGTTAACGCCATTTTTTCTTGTTTTCTCTGTACTTTTACTATTCTTCCAAAAATATCAAAGGATCGATGACTTCAAATTAAACTAGAATTGCTTCGGTATATTGTCAATCAATGGCTATTTGTATTCACATCTATATCAAAGGAAAACCGATTGCAAAATTAATTACCCTTGCAATTCCGCAATCTGAAACTATGTGTGATCGACCTTGAAGATGACAAATCTCAATGTTTGAAGTAGTACAAAAGGATGATAATTTAATTTCGCTTTATCAAACTGTACAAAGTTTGTATACACATACAGAAAAAAAACGGAGTTCAAACATTAATCAACATGAATTATCGGTTATTATTGCTGAGTAATTATTAGGATTAGAGCTTTGGAGTATCGATCGTATCGAGTTTTAACTATCGGTTTCCGCAATTTATTGTTTTTCTAAATTATGTCTGAATGGTATCAGTTTTTGAATATTTTATAGTTTACACTCCAACATACTGACGTAAGCTATCGAAAATAATTGTAAATTATGCAATATCATTTTTTTTATATTTCATAATCTAAATTTCAATCTATTTTTTGTATTTAACATCCCTTTTTTTATTGTTCGTGTTCCGTCTTGTACGTTCTTCAAAAAATCTTAATTTTTTTTTAGATAAAATCTTGTGTGAATTTACAAAAAATACGATTCTTCGTTTAATTTTTTTCCCTTATTGTCTTTACATATTTGGAGTTTAAACGCGTTATAAGTACGTTCTTTTTTTTTAATATGATTACGTAGAATTCTTATTCTGAATAAATTATTTGTTTCCGCTTCATAACTGTTTCTAAATTACAGTGCATTTAATCTTGAAATGCACAGTAACATTTTATACTTTTTACGTTCTAAGGAATTTTCAGGATCGGTTAAAAATTAAATTACAGTAATGGTAATACTCAATATTAATGTCAGACGTGGATACTTCACTGTTTTGTATAATAATTTGTTATCTTGGCATCGATCAAGGTATTTAATATACAAAGCGTACAGATTAATAAGAATTTTAATTAATCCTTCTTCTATAGTATTCACCGTTCTTTTCGAGCACGTACCATTTCAAATAGACTTTCGAATAGATTTCAAAGATTTGTCTGTTCAAATAAAACGCGATCTTTTTTATTTCCCTATCAGTCGTCCCGTTACTGTTCCGTTGTTTCCAACAGATTGCAGATTCGTTTAAAAAACATTTGTAACGAAAAACAAACCCACTCGCAGAAATGTTATTCAATATCGCATTTATAACTTTCATAGACATCCTCCTCTCATTGCTATCATTGTAAACAGATTGAAACTTCGTTTGCAAACACTCGCGATTAAAAAAAAAAAAAAAGAAGAATTAATCTTAAACAATTTTATCTTGTGTTCCATTTATAATTTTCATAATTGTCTTCCCGACGTTGTATCATTTTAAATGGCTTTTTTCTATCCATCTATGTTGCAGCGAGATCAACGGTCCTAATTACTAAATTGCACGATGTGTTCATACAAATTCACTTTTTATGAACGCGATGAAACGAAATGAAACCTAAGTAGAGATTTGTTTTCTCATCAAGTATAACGAGTTTTATACTTTGGATAGATTGCCTCGTTGTGAGAAGGTCTTAATCGTTTATAATTGCGATTAAGTAATTGCAATAAGTCATATTTTTAAGAAACGTTCTCACATGCTGTCACACACTCTAATTAGAAAAGGATCATGAAACATTCGGTTTATCATATTATTTGTTTGTAAATCTTCCTGCTTCCGGAAACTTTTTTAAATATGAAAATATTTATATACAAAATTAAATATTTTTTTCAATATCAACACTTCTTGCGTTTATGCTGTCCTAGTCAGAATTATATTATTTCGTGTATCCTGTTGCTTTTTATATGATAGTCCTCCCGTTGGCCGCGGATTCGTTATCAAGCCTGAGGCCCTCGTCACTAGTGTAACTATCGACAATAAAGGTACCCCACGCGCGACCGGACGATGGAGAACTTCAACGCAGAACCGCTACCTCCCGCGAGCCCTCCCCGGGAGGGCGCCTCGAGCTCGGACTCGGAGATTCAGACTCGACATATATATTATTATATATATTATATATACTATTATATCTATATAATATATGTATTTATATCTAAAAATATACGTACAAATATATCTATTTAAAAAAATAAAGTTGACCGTCATATATCGCCAATAATATCGCGTGCGTATAAAGAAACTAATTACATTTAATTCCTTTTTTACATTTATTTACTTTTTATTATTATTTTTTTCACAACTAATTACATTTAATTATTACATTTACATACATTTAACTATTATTACATACATTTACATACATTTAATTATTATTTTTTTCATAATTATATCTCGTTTGAAATATTTTTCGACATAATTAATTGTTTCAAAAACACATATTCCAGCCTTCTAAATGATTTATTTTGCGTATTATACGAATTATTCCATCTATAAATAAATTGTTCTCTCTACGCACAAACACGCACACAGTCTGTTAATTACACGAGTTAATTGTAACATTTTTCTCGATAAGTTGGCAGAGCAAGGAAAATGAGCGACGAACATACCTACAAACTAATCTACTTCAATGCCCGTGGTCGTGCCGAACATATACGGTACATATTTGCATATACTGGCATCGAGTATACCGACGAGAGGATCCCCGAAGAACTCTGGCCTGAATACAAGGATTGTAAGCGTGAAGAATCGATTTTTACTTTCATCGTTCAACTCTCAGATATCTACCATTTACTCAAACTTTTCTGTATATAAAACTTTCGTTTCACGTGCAGGCTAAACTTACTTAAAGTAAAATTTCATACGGAATAAAGTCGAACTTTTCATTAAGTTTTGCTTCCGTAATATCGTGTTTATCGAATACCAACTTAATTCACTTACGATTCTCGAATTTTTGTGTTGCAATCTTTATTGTTTTCAATGAATCGAAGCATTTCGAATATTTTGAGAAAACCGTAAATAGGTGACTTAAAATAGGAATACAAAAATACTTCTACGTTTCTCGTTAATTTAAAAACTTTTTAGGACTTGTCGGAAAAAAAGGATAAAAAATTGAAATCAGTTCGGAAATGAACAAGAACATAGCTAAAAAGTCGAAAGAACAAAGCAGACATAAAATTCGATCTTCTGTTGCGACATTTCTATCGTAAATGGTATAATAAAAGTTTTACGCAGCATAGTCTTCGATATAATCTTATATGTCGCTTGCAAATAGAGAAACAAAAAATCAACGTAAGTCTGTAAATCAATCCTGTCGGTGTAAAACACAAAATTACGTTCGCAATAGACATTCGATTTATATTCCTTGCATTTCAATTTTCATTACAAGAACCGTGTACATTTTCTAATATTTTTTCCGTGTCTGGTATTATCTTTTATCCTTGATTTTAAAAACTTTAGGTTCTTCCCAACAGTCAAAAACACGCGATACCCTGTCCATCGTAATCGTAAGAAAAGAAAAAAAGGAGAAAGAAGACATTTCTGTATTTCTTTACTAGGCCATGTTGATTAAAACCGAAATGATTTCGATTCATCTATTCACAAGAACGCAACGGCCTCGGAAGCTGTCTTGTGATTTCCTATCGATCGTTTCCCTCTACACAGTGTTCATATGAGCCATGTTTGTTCTTAGCAATGCCTTATAAAAAGCTGCCTGTGCTGGAGATAGACGGGAAACCGGTAGCGCAGAGTAACGCTGTGGCGCGATACTTGGCGAGGAAGTACGATCTAATGGGAAAGAACGAATGGGATGCGATGATATGCGACGTGCTCGTCGATACTCTTGGAGATTTGAAGCAAGGTGAGTAACTGATGAGATGACTTTGCATTTGTCTCACCACAGAGACAGACGTTCAAGAATTCATTGTGAAAAGACGAGTACAAACAAGATACGTATGTCTTTCCGTTAAGCGAATGTTACAGTTTGTTTGCAAAAGTCAGTTTTTAGATTATAGAATCGTAGATAGAATTTAGAGGATAGAAACTTTTAGTAGTCACTTTTAGTTTAGTAAATTCTTATCGACAATAAGCAGACTACGTTATGATACAACGATTCCAACTGAAGATTTCTATCGACATCACGAATTCGATGGCTTCCAAAAATCGTGTTCTTACACCGCCAACGTAACGTCACGCCAGTCGAATCGAAAAATTATTACTAGACAGAGAAGGTGAACAATAAACGAGGTAAATAGGCTACCGATTGAATAATATCATAACGATCGTATCTCTGGTTTTTGCTTGTCTTTTATATTTGTTTCAAATGTATAAAATATAATCGTATCGATATCGTCCACGATTAAAGCCATCCATCCGCCATCGACGAGGAACGAACGATTATATTTTATCATTTATGCGAATCCTTCTCTTCTCTTCTTTCTCTATTTACGCCCCTCGCCTTGCTTCGTACCGCCGATGATTCACAATTCGATGCACCTGAACAGCTGGAACGTCGCAGATTTTTCCGTACGATAACAAACGTGTTTTTGATGGCCTGCTTTAAACCGTGACGATCGCCATGACGTGCATCAATTGTCGAATGATGTAGTGCGACGATACTCCTACGCAACTTTTTTTTACGCTGTTTTTTCCTCTATTTTTTCTTCCTGTGTGTTATCACATGATCATGAGATACCTGTATAGAAGATGCAAAGAGTCTGTGAAGAATTTACAGATATTTAAGATTATCATAATGTTTAAGCAAAAGCTAAGACGCAAAATATTGCTCAAGATGTAATTATGTAATATTTACTCAATTTCTAGAAGACTGTTTATATCTTGTTGTTATTCTTGATATGGAGATAAATATAGTATACTTTATTAAGACCTAGATAAAAGACTTTTTTCTCGTTTCTCTTCTCTTACTTAATCACTAAGAGTTATATAACGTTTATTCGATAATTCTGCTTCTCCTGACCTTTCCACAAATGGTTGTTTATATCTCGACATTCTTGGTACTTTTAATCAAATTTTAATAACAGTACTTTACTCGTCAGAAGTAAATAAAAAAGCTCTAAGTAGAAGCAAGGATTTACTTACCTTTCCTTTCTCGAATCTCAGTTAGCAATGTTGTTCCCCTTGAAAGATTTTCCAAGTTTCCAAGACAATTTCCACGCTGGTAACATTGTATATATTTCAAGTATCGTGAACCACAGGAACTTGTTGAGGCAATATTGAAGAAAGCAAAGAGAATGAAGAAATTGTAGGAACTATGAGAGGCTACTCCTTCTTTCACAACTTATTTTCTCTTCGTTTGGGGGGAAAAACACAAATGAACGTAACGGTTGGTTTCAGCTATCTGCTACTATCGCATGGAGGAGAATCCTGAAAAGAAGGAAGCGAGGAAGAATCAACTTTTGAACGAAACAATACCATTTTACTTGACTAAATTCGACCAGATTATTGGCGAAAATGAAGGATATATCATTCCTTCTACCGTAAGATTTTTTATCCAAATTTAATGTTAAAATTTTTAGTCTTTGTGCAAACTGGGCCATGTTGTCCATAAAAAATTATTGAAACTTTGTTGCGACAAGACAGCTTTAATTGTTGAGAGCAGAGTGTATCTTTAAAATTCATTCCTGTTAGTTTATGTACAAATGAATTTGCCAAGATTTTCAGCTTTTAGATAATTATTCATGTATCTTCCTCATCAAGTTTGATAGAAATTATTACTATCGTAATCAAAGCAAAGATTAAGATATGTAAAATCATTTCTCTGGATATGACACTCTTGTTTAATGAGTGATAAATGATACCATTCGAAATATCATATTTATATAATATATAATGATACTTATAAGTGTAATCACTTAAGTACAGATATCTGAATTTTTCTCACTGTCACTGACATAGATACGTATTATCGTTCCTTAGATTACTTGCCCAGTTTATTTCTTTCATCACTGTGTTATTATATAATAATAATAAATAGTCACATTAAATTAATTTAGTATGATTATGTTGTTTAATAATACGTGTTTCATTGCAAAATATTTAGTTAAAATGTGTATCGAATCGTTGTAATTCCAAAGATGTCAATTGATCTAATGTAATAATAAAGTATAAAGTATAATAAAGTATAAAGTATAATTTCGTCTGTGGTATAATCTTTCTATTCCATTTTGTTACGTCGCACCGCGAGCAATATGGCAACCAGATGTCACCGGATACTCGCAGCGTATCCTCCATAGTTTCAAGTACCTTCCATAAATCTCATAGATTTCCTAGAAAAGGTCCTTCAAACCAAACAAACGTCTGTTTCCGAAGAATTTCTAAAGACTATTGTCTACCCCGACTGGACAAGGGAAAGTTAGTTTTTCTCACGTATGCTGCAACTTTCCTCCCACTAACCACTTTCTCTCGAGGGCGGTTAAGACCCTTCGTTAACCAATTAACAACGAAGCCACTTCCTTCACTCTCCTAACTAAAATCGTCACCAACAAATCCGATGGTCCCGTGCGCTAGACACACCCATCCTTAGCTTTCCTCCGAGACAGCATCGTCTCCCAAGACAGTTCTGATTTCACATCCTTCGAACGGTCAATATCCTTCCACCGGGTAGGACACAACCACAGATCAGTCACTCATTCATCTCGTACATATTCTCAACGCGAGAATTGATTGGAATTTCAACAAATAAATAAAAAAAAAAAATCTCGTACATACGCACCAGCGTAACTGCCTTCGTTATAAGTTGTTGGAATAAACGGTGAAATATAACTTACTATACTGTGTCATATTCATTTAACCACCTCTTATCTTAACCGAAACAGGGGAACGACTACTTCGCGGCGTCGATTCACCGAATCGTAGCGAGAATTTACGCCTCTCGCTACTGCGACTGCGTCTCTCCGCGAACGGTCGTAACACATTGATCGACAGAAGTACTAAACTCTAATAACATAAATTTATATATTTTCTATTTCCCAGCCACCAGTTTTATAGATTTTTCTATCTTCTGTACTACTTTTATCCCTTTTATTTTTTCTTACATGAGATTATTGTAAATTTAATATCATTTGTTCGCAATATTTGTTATTTATCTTTCATTGAATTTGAAATTTCGCGCTTCAATGTTGTGTGTTGTTCGACGTTTTATCGAACGATGTTTATCGAATTAGTTTATGAATACATACATAATCATTAAAGAATCTATAAACCTTACTAGTCTGTTTTTACTAAGTTTTGTTACAGAAAACATGTTCTCATAAATTTTCAACTTTAATTTATGGAAATTTATTAACCTTAAACTATAAAATCATTCAATGAGTCTTTCCGGATGTTTTTATGTAGTCATAATTTCACATATCAGCACAGCTCCACCAATAGGATAAGAGTTACGTGGAAGCAACAGGGGGGAAGAAGAACATATAGAGATCTAAAGGTTATTTTTGTCTCATTCAAGTTTCTGTTAACCGGCTTGGAAATTTCCTGTGCTTGTTTCGACTTTGAAGTCTTAAAAAAAAAATTGTAAGTAAATAGTATATATATAGTATATATATCCTGAGTCAAAGTTTCTCTTTATAAATAATAAACCGTTTAAAAACTATATTTTGTATGTTTTTTCCTTATTCATAATTAAATAATAAATATGAAATACTTCTACAGAAAGCCGACATCCTTCAATTAACCGAACAGCAGATGATTTAAAAATTAGTAGTTGAAAGAAATAAATGTTATTACATGTTCATAATTGATCGATAAATTTAAATATACAATTGGAAAATGTTTCTTCTTTATTGATAACTAAATAATACAGATAAGATACAAGATACTTGTACGAAAAGTCGGCGCGTCGTTCAATTAACGGAACAGCAGAGGATTTGAAAATTAGTAGTTGAAAGAAATAAATGTTATCATATGTTCATAATTGATCGATAAATTTAAGTATGCAATTAGAAAATGTTTCTTATGTTTGGAAAAATATATAATCACTGCTGAATGTTTTGTAGTTACGAAAGTTGTATACAAACATACATTGTACATACGACTAGTAATGGTACTAAATTACTGTTAGAGGGTCTTGGGTGTATAGAACCATATGGTTAAATTAATACTAGAGATAACGAATCGCGCGAATGTAATTAATATTTTGAAATGCGTTGTTTGCATTAATTAATAGTTTTCTTATAAACTTTTTTATAAACAATTTCATTGCTATAGAAAAAAGATATGCTGCCGGTAATATGTCTATCCTACTTAAATAGAAAGTGCAATATTTTGTTATAATATTTGGCGCAAGTTTATACATTATTACATCCAAAAATAATATTCTTTTTATATCTAAGCTATATTAAAATATAAAGATACAAATAGCTATGCGAGTAGTTAGTAGTTGATGCTTTTTACTTAAATTGTCTTATACTTCATAATTTGTAATAATATAATTCTTGTCATCAATGATTCTTCGTTTTTACTTTGTATATATTATACTTCCAGGAAGATGCCGCTCTATAAATTGACTTACTTCCCAGTTACGGCATTGGCAGAACCAATCCGTTCTTCTTCAGCTATGCTAGTATTCCATTTGAAGATGAACGTATCAAAAAGGACGTCTGGCCAGAAATAAAGCCCTGTAAGCTTAAAATTTAAAGAAGTTCTGTTTCTTAAATCTCATCTTTCCTAATTTAACTAAAGTAGCTAAATAAAGTAGAACACAATTATGCAGAGTATAACAGAGATTATTGTTTACTCTCCATTGCTCTATAAGATATGTGGGAGAACAATAGGTATTGTTAAGGAGACAATGCCCTTTGTTTGCTGATAAATTATCAATAAATTAAATTATATCTTTCCAAAACAGATAACAGGAAGCTAGATATTTAAGAAGCATCATAATCTGTTTGTTCGATAGAATCTTTGATTCTATTAGTTGTATGTTTTTAGTGACTCCTTATGGCCTGCTTCCTATGCTCGTAGCTGATAGAAGGAAGGTTGCTCAGTCTACAGCTATTTGCCGTTACTTAGCCAAACAATATGACTTAACTGGAAAGACTGACTGGGCAAATCTTCATATTGATGCCACTGTTGATACTATTCATGATATTCGTCATAGTGAGTATCCAGTGCTGTTTTGCATAAATCTTATGAGAATCTTGATAACAGATAGTACATATCTGTTCAGGTATTTATTAGTTGAAATCCGATTTAATATTTGATTTAATCGAACGATACACGTATGTCAACAATACAAGACAAAGGATTAAAAAGGATTGTAATTCTATCTTCAGTATTTAACTGAAAACAAATTTTCAGAAATTGCCGCCTTCCACTATGAGGAGGACGAGAAGGTCAAAGCTGCAAAACGCAAGGCTGCTGAAGAGACGCTGCCGTTCATTTTAGAACGTTTGGACCAGCAAGTGAAGGAAAATGACGGCTACTTCTACGATGGTACTCTCTCTTGCGCTGATTTAACATTCGTTGCTCTGCTCGATTATTTGAACTTTATGTACAAGTCTGATCTGATCGAGAATTACGAGAATCTGAAGCTGCTGGAGAAAAAGGTCCTCCTTCTGCCCAAGATCAAAAACTGGATTGAGAGACGCCCAATTAGCGAATTCTAAACTTCACGATTGCTTATGGTTTTATAAGCGTTTAAAGATTGCTGTTGTCACGGTGGTCGTGAGAACGCAACGAAAGGATGGTTATGCCTCACATACCTTGGTCAGCAAAATGATGGCTAAGCAGTAATAGAAACCCTATGTGACCGGCATCCAGCGATAGCCCCTCCACAGGAGCCGGGTCCTTGATATAAAAAAGTACCTCTCGAGTCGTTGTAAGAACATTCTTTTCTGTGCTGTTTGACCATTCTGTATTGTTACTCTGTCAGTGTTCAATAAATTTTCTAATAACAATCAAAATTTAAGTACGAATTTCTCACCTTGCGTGCGGAACGTGAAATTACCCCGAATCGACGTGACAAAATTGGCGATCCTGCCAGGATCCATTCATCGCATCAAGAGGAAACTTCAACGGGAACTCTACGGATTCTACAGCGAAGGACCACGGTCACCTCCTTGATCAAAAGAAGGATCTGCAAAGAATCTCGGTAAGCTGGCTTTCGTACATTATCGAAACCGTAAGCCTGAAATACGTTCTGAAGATAGTGACTCCTCTTCCGCCGAAAGTGTCATATTTCTCAGCATGAACCCAACTGACAAGAGTACCGCTAAACAAAACGAACTAATCGCTACCCTGATTGAACAATTTGAAAGCCTAACTCACGAGTTTAGAAGCTTTAGAAACAGCACCGATCAAAACATTAAAAACATAAAAGAATTTGCGGAAACTAGCGATAGAAATCGCTCTAAAGAAATACGCGATCTTGCAAAAACCATGGAAATAAAATACGACACCGAGACTGACCAGTCGCAAATAAACGCCCATTTAGAAACCGCTGCTGATAACGTAACGGATGACGAAACTGACGGACCGAACACGTCACAAAGACCACGAGCCGCATCTAGCCGCGCCGCGATTAAACCAATAAACAACTACAACGAAGATCGAGGGCTCGAGGCAGATAAGGCCATACGAACTGTCGAGACACTACGTGGTCAAGATGACGTAGGCGTTGAAGATTTCATCTTATCGGTCCGCAAAGCAAGAGCTAGGTGCAAGGCAAGTGACAGAGAGCTATTATTAGATCTCATACTGATCGAAAAGATTACCGACAACGCGAAACGAAACATACGATATCTAAAAATCAACTCGTTCGAAGACTTATATTCATGCTTAAGACAACACGTATTAACACCAACAACTATTAGCAACTGTAGGGACAAATTAAAGAATTTAAAACAAGGGGCAACAGAAAGTGTACAATCTTTTGACTCCAGATTCCGACAACAGCTAAACGAATTAAATTATGCAGTCCAAAACGAAAACCGCACACCAACAGAACGACGCGTAGCTATAGATATTGAAGAACGCGAAGCACTTAAAACATATTTGGTATCTAGCGATCCAAAGAACCTGAACCTTGCCCAACGACTAGCAGCTGATAGAGAACAATGGTTACGAGAAGCAAATCGTGTTGCCAACCGCCCAAAGAATCAATCTCACAACATTACATTAGTATCCAAGCGAACTACTACCGATTCACAGCCACAAACTTCTGCTCAGCTACCTAGCCGACCATTAGACGACCGCATGAAACCGAAGTGTCCAAAGTGTTTACGAATTGGACACACAGCCGAAAAATGCTACTCTCGAAATTTTCCATTTGCCAGCCAAGGAAAGATTCCACCTCGAGTAAACCAAACAACGGAGAACCCAGAGGAAGCTTACCTCGAGTTAACTGCACCACCACCGGAAGATTACTATCAATCGTACTGCAACGAAGAGACGGAGGAAGAGCCAGATTCCTCATCGATACCGGAGCAGGAATCAACCTTATAAAAGAAAAAGCCTCACTAAACGTCCAAACTTCTAACCCAAAAACCTTCCTAATGGGAAGTGACAAACATACCACTAACAAAATTTGCAACTTAACCATGCTCAAGAAAAATCATCAATTCTACGTAGTCCCTAACAACTTTCCCCTAATCGAAGATGGAATAATCGGACTCCCATTCCTTACAAAGTATCAATACAGCGTCACTAACAATAAACTAACCTTGGACGAAATTATATTACCATTCCAGGAAACCGATAGCAAGATAAGACCAGGCGAAACTCTAATCTCAGCCCAATACATCGAAGGAAAGCCCACAACAGTATGTTTCATCAACACTGGTAAGCAAATCTGTCACATTACAAACGAAATAGAGAAACCCGATAAACTAAGCCAAATTAATAAATTCGCACAAATAATACGTACCAAACATATTGATCCAGAACTTCGAGAACCCCTTGAGAAAATCCTCATCAATTACTTAGACGTTTTTAATATGGAAACAGACTCATTACCATGTACCAACTTGACAGAACATACAATCACACTCAAGACAGACAAACCTATAAACATCAAATCTTATAGACAGCCCGAATGTCATAAAAAGGAAATCGAGACTCAAATCAACGACATGTTAGACAAACAAATCATAGAACCATCGGACAGTCCATATAACGCACCAATTTGGGTAGTTCCAAAAAAATTAGATGCATCAGGCAAACAAAAATGGAGAATCGTTATAGATTTTAGAAAATTAAACGAGCAAACAGACCAAGACGCGTATCCTTTACCAAATTCGGACGAAATACTCGAGCACTTAGGCAAAGCTAAATTTTTCTCGGCCCTGGACCTCTCGTCAGGATTTCACCAGATACCTATGGAGCAAAATTCCAAAAAATATACTGCATTCTCAACCCCACAAGGTCACTTCCACTATAATCGCATGCCCTTCGGCCTTAAAAACGCACCGGCGACGTTTCAACGTATGATGGATACCGCGCTACGGGGGTTAATAGGAAATAACTGTTTCGTATACCTGGATGACATTATAATATTCGGGAGCACCATCCAAGAACATAACCGAAATCTAGCCATTATACTAGACAGACTACAAAATTTAGGATTAAAAATACAACCGGACAAATGCGAATTTTTGAAACCGGAATTAGAATACTTAGGACACGTAGTAACAAAGGAAGGAGTAAAGCCTAATCCCAAAAAGATTCAAGCCGTGAAAGACTTTAAAACACCAAAGACCGCGACCCACATAAAGTCATTCTTAGGACTCGTTGGATACTATAGAAAATTTATACGTAATTTTTCTAAAATCGCAAAACCATTGACAGATCTCACAAAAAAGGACACTCCATTCTACTGGACCGATAGACAACAACTTGCATTTGACACACTAAAACAAAAACTCTGCGAAGCCCCTGTACTACAATATCCAGACTTTGACAAAACATTCACATTAACAACAGACGCAAGTAACGAAGGGTTAGGAGCAATACTCTCCCAAGACGGACATCCATGCTGTTATATATCCCGAACTTTGAACCGTCCTGAAAAGAATTATTCCACAACCGAGAAAGAGTTATTAGCAATAGTATGGTCAATCAAAAGACTAAGACAATACCTACTTGGTAGAAAATTTAAAATTCAAAGCGATCATCAAGCCTTGAAATGGTTAAAGAATGTTAAAGACCCCTCATCGAGACTCATGCGATGGCGTTTGAGACTCGAGGAGTACGATTATGAAATCGAATACAAAAAAGGAAAAGAAAATACAGCTGCAGATGCTCTATCCCGATTGTATCCTATCACTAATGAAGAAATCCAACCCAATGTAGAAAACCCGGACTATTATGACGAGTATATAGACTGGAAAATCAATATCACCCCAGCTCCGATAACCCAAAAACCTAACAGACCACACTTTAAACAAATTACAAAGACCGAACTGGGAGACTTTAACGAACAGCATTGGTTGCGTCAATTAACCAAACACTTTATTAAACACCGAACCGGACGCTTACAAATAGGAATAAACGACAATAGCTTCAGCACGTTAGAAAAGGTAAATATTCAACTCATGCTAAGGTTTCTAACAACTAGATTCCCTCAAATTAAATTAATATTTGGACAAGATCCGCCAGTAGACTACGATAACGAACAAAAACAAACGATACTACGCGAAAATCATAACGAATTAGTAGGACACTTAGGTATACACCGCACCGTGAAACGAATACAAGAGCACCATCACTGGACAAACCTAGAACAAGACGTTACAGAATTCATACAAAACTGCGAAACCTGCCAACGAGAAAAGCTAAATCGTATCAGGGCCAAGGAACAACCTATGATAACTGACACACCGCTTAATCCTAATGACAAAATCGCAATGGACATATTCGGACCTCTCACCAAAACCAAACGGGGCAATCAGTTTATCCTGTCTATCCAAGATCAATTAACCAAATATCTCATCCTCATACCCTTAAAAGACCAAACAGCCAACTCAATCATTAACGAACTTTTGGATCACTATGTGTACATATTTTCCGCACGAAAAAGTATTCTGACGGACATGGGACGAAATTTCGTATGTAAATTGATGGACACATTTGAAAGGGCTTTCAAAATCCGACACATAAAAACCACTTCTTTCCATCCACAATCTAACGGATCCCTTGAACGAACGCATGCCGTAGTAAAGGACCTTATTCGAACTTGTACGACCGACCGACAGAACGACTGGGATGAAAACTTAAAATTAATATGCATGGGATACAATAATTCAGTACACGAGACGACCGGACATACCACATTCGAACTAACATTTGGACGACAAGCTAACATGCCATCCTCAATATCAACCACTCCTAGCCTAACCAGAGAACAATTGTTTAACCTCTGGAAAAATCGACACAACGCCTATATAGCTAAAGCAAGACGGGTTACCGAATCTAACAAAAAGCGATACCAGAGGGATCAAATGCGAAAAATTATTAAAACACAGACGATATTCCGAGTAAAAGATAAAGTATGGGTACATAACGATCACAAAACTAACAAGCTAGACCACGAATGGCTAGGACCTGCAGAAATCCTCTCATCCAATCCACCCACCTATCTTATCGAATATTCCAACGGTCACACGCGAAGAATCCACGGTAACAGGCTAAAACCCTACCTTTCAGGAAGAAGACCATAATATGGATCATCATAACACTCGAGTACATTAGAAGCGATCTAGAAGGAAAACCATTGAATTACGCCAACATATTCCTGGAACACATTGACAATTGCTATCTGTACAACGAACAAATAGATATCACCCTTATAGTAGGCCTTAACGATCCAATTGACCAAGTTAATAGATTACAACGCGTAATAGATTTAATAGACCGTCAATGTAAACCACCTTGCGCTTACATACCAGAAATAAGCAGCCTAAAATTTAAGTACAGAAATCTTCAAAACCTGACTCGGCAACTCAAATTATTATTGCGTTATAAAAGCAAACGCGGATTGCTCAATGTCATAGGCTCAGTATCCAAAACTTTATTCGGAACTGTCGACGAAAACGATTTAGAACTCATTAACAAGAACATCGATACATTATTTGATTCCAACAATAAAATAAAAACAATTCTTAGTAACCAAACCGCACTCATCAAACGCGTGCTAGACAATACCAAAACAAATCAACTTGAAAACTTAGCCAACGATATACACAAGATTGAAAACCACAATGAAAAAAACGAAATATTAGTCTCCCTATTAATTCAAACCGAATCTACCATATCAGAACTCCATATAAACATCGACGAAATTTTTAACACTGTTATGTTAGGGAAACAAGGAATCATAAACCCACAAGTTATAGAACCCGAATAATTCTTAAAAACACTTGACCAAATAACGAGACAAAACTTTATGACTAACCATATCGAACCTTCAGTTCAAAACTTTCAACTAATTATAGATCTAAGCAAACTAAAGGTATGGATAAGAGATAACAAACTTATATATACAATAACTGTGCCGCTTTTGGAAAACGATGAATGGAAAATAACTAAAATTTACCCGATACCTTCCAAACAAAACTCTGTATTCATTGCGCCTGTAATAGAAACGGATTTTTGCCTCTAACCGACTCAGAACAATACACCTTTGTCGATAGTCACTACTTAAACAAATATTGTAAACGAACGGCAATCATCCACATTTGTAAAAGAACTCAACCGAGTCACAATAGAATCAATTCACCTGAATGCAGATCAGAATTAATTACTAATCGACAGACGGTCAAAACTTGCCCGACTGCTGTCTTCAAGCTGGAAGAATTGACGTTCGTACCTTTGCAGACGGAAAACCATTATATTATTATTCCTGCGAAAAATGTACAAATCGACGTGTTATGTAAGACACATAAAATCCTAGAAATTGGACAACCAAGCTTAATTAGCAGTAAAACCGGGTGCATAATCACATACGATCATAATATTATGAAAATAGGAGGATCACATAAAAATATCTCTTACGAAACCAAATTTAAGAATAGCATATACAGCTTCGAAGAAACAGATGTTCCAATATTAGAGAAAATATTAGAAACAGCTCCAAAAGTAACTCACAATTTTAACCAATATAAAGCCAACCTCGACACATTACAAACACAAATCAGTACCCTGCAATTTGAGCGACGCATAAATTCATTGAAGGAATATGGCATATCCACACTACAAATATTAGGAATCATAGCCCTAGGACTAGGAACAATATATGTAATGTACAAATGTAAACTTTTCGAATGTCTACGCCGATCATTTCCTAAAAATGTACGTATCAAAATACTCTGCCCTACCGCTCGCGTAAACAGGATCGATCAAACATCAACAGTACCAAGGACGGTCACCTTCCAAAATATCACCGAAGACGAAGATGAGGGGATCATTCAACTTAGAAGCCCCACCAGAGCCTTACGCTTTAGCGGAGCAAAGCGAAGCTAAGGAGGGGGGAATGTCCCGGTGGTCGTGAGAACGCAACGAAAGGATGGTTATGCCTCACATACCTTGGTCAGCAATATGATGGCTAAGCAGTAATAGAAACCCTATGTGACCGGCATCCAGCGATAGCCCCTCCACAGGAGCCGGGTCCTTGATATAAAAAAGTACCTCTCGAGTCGTTGTAAGAACATTCTTTTCTGTGCTGTTTGACCATTCTGTATTGTTACTCTGTCAGTGTTCAATAAATTTTCTAATAACAATCAAAATTTAAGTACGAATTTCTCACCTTGCGTGCGGAACGTGAAATTACCCCGAATCGACGTGACACGGCCTTAGTGTGTTGAGAGAATGAAGAACGAATCGTGTTGATGGAAGTTTGTATGGAATATACTGATTGCTTTTAACATTCATTAGTTCCAGTTATTACCGATATTTTTGTCATTTAGTTAGGGTTTTCCCTTTAGATTACGTTGTGATAGAGAACTATTATTTGTGTATTCCTACAGAAACATACGAACTATATAAACTGTTGACACGATGTTGTGCTTTTGTATTATAGAGATAATAATAAAACCATCAACCAATCATTAATTATGTTTTTTATTATATTAATTAAGAATTGAAGATTACCTGCTTGGTGATCTTGATAATATCGTATTTTACAAATGTTGAACAAAAAAAAATGTATGATTATTTTATTCTGTTAGGGAAGTGATACATTTACACTGTACATGAGAGTGTGTGTGTAAGGGTTAGAGGGCGTCAAGGACTCAGTGGAGACAAAAGACTGTTGCCAGATGTTAGAAGAATCTAGGCTAGTCGGTTGGCAACCAGCGTGCGTGCAAGACGTTCTTAGAGAGGAATATAGGTGTATAACTGTTGTATGGGAAATATAGTCAATAATTTGTATTCCCAAATCCTCGAATTTCCTTAACATGGTAGCAGAGCGTGGTTACTAGTTTTGCAAGATATTTAGTGCGTGGTTACGATCTTGCGAGTGAGTTTTCAGTAAAGAAAAAAAACTTTCAGAAAAAAAATATACTTCGAGCACGTAGGAACGCTTGAGTAAGAAAAGAAAAAAAAAGGAATCAATTAAAATGGAGAGATCGGAAATCATGATACCTATATTCGATGGTGAGGATTATGGAATGTGGAAGCAAAGAATCACGATGTTTCTCAAATATAAGGAATGCGAGGTTGTTACAACTAGAATGAAGAACGAAAGAGACGATGAAGACTGGGACAAAAAGGATTTGAAGGCGATTAATATAATTTATAGTGCAATATCGAACAGACAATTGGAGTATGTTAGGGAAGGAAAAACGGCGTATGATATAATAAAAAGGTTCGATGAAATGTACTTGAAAGAGTCGACGGCACTGCAGATCGTATGCAGAAGGAGATTGGAAAACATAAGACTGGAGAACTACAGTGATTCAGCATCATTCTTTAACGATTTCGAAAAATTAATCAATGAATTAAAAAGTGCGGGCGCACAAGTAAGTGAGAGGGAAAAGCTGAATTACATGCTGAATACGTTACCCGAAGAATACAGCTACATAGCGGACATAATAGACGCATTGAAAGAAGAGGATCAAACGGTAGCGTATGTAAAAAATAAAATAGAGGTAGCAGAGAAGAAAAATAAATCCAATCGAGGAGCAAGGCAAACCAACGCCTTTTCTGCAAAAAAGGAAGGATGCTTCAGATGTGGAAGATTAGGAGACTTTGCGAGAGAGTGTCAAAATGGCGTCCAAGCGGAAAGCAGTAACGGCTATTGGCATGGGCCAACACGTGGTCGAAACAGAGGAAGAGGGAACAAAGGCAATACGAGCAGAGGACGTGGAAACTTTCATCGTCGATCAACAACCGGCACGGGCGAGCATGGAAACTCAAGAGCAGGCATATGGATAGCAACGGCGCACGCAGCAAACAGCAGTGAGACGAATGAGATAAGTAAGAACGAAATAGTGTGGCTATTAGATAGCGGTTGTACTGATCACATAATTAATAATATAAATTATTTCGATAAATCTATCGACCTAAAAGAACCGGTAAATATATATTTAGGCGATAATAGACCGATAAAAGCGACAAAAGTTGGGAATGTTATAAGTTATTTTGAAGCATTCGGAAAACAAAATGAAATAAATATGAGGAAAGTATTTTACGCGAAAGAAATGTCCGCAAATTTGATTAATTTAGGTAAACTAACAGACAATAAGAATACGGTTATTTCCAAAGGAAATATTGCGAAAGTAATAGATGAGGATAATAAACTTACAGCTGTAGCGTTCAAAGAAAATGGGACATATAGAATAAAAAGTATATTGAAAGGGAAGAAGCACTTAGTAAACAGCGCCGAACGTAGTGATATGAGTAAAAAGGAAAGATGGCATAGGATGCTAGGACACGTAAATTTTAAATATTTAGAGATTTTGGGTAAAGAGCAGCTAGTGACTGGCATACCGAATGAATTTGAAAAGGAACTTTTGAAATGTAGGGTGTGTATAGAAAGCAAAATGCATAACTTACCTTTCAAAAATAATCGAACTAACGCTAGGGAAATAATGGAAATTATTCATACGGACGTATGTGGTCCTTTTAAGACCACCGGATTCAATGGAGAAAAATATTTCATTTCATTTATCGATGATTATAGTAAAATAGCTAGGATCTATTGTATAAAATCAAAAGATGAGGTCTTTGATTCTTTCGTACAGTTCGTAAATGAAGCCGAAAATTTAACGGGCAAGAGGTTAAAAATATTAAGATGCGATAATGGTAAAGAATATTTAAATAATCGAATTTATAAGTTTGCTAGGGATAAAGGTATAAGAATAAATAATTGCCCAACATACGTACATGAATTAAACGGGACAGCGGAAAGGTATAATAGAACAGTGATGGACATGGCGCGTTGCTTGTTAGCGGAAGCGAAAGTACATAAAAGGTACTGGCCGGAAATAGTTTGTACAGCGGCATACTTGAAAAATCGAATATTAGCGAATACTATAGAAAGAAAGACACCTTTCGAAATATTCTTCGGGGGAAAACCAAGTGTTAAAAATCTACATCTATATGGAAGTAAAGTTTTTGTAAGAAGGCCAGAACAAAAAAGAGTTTCCAAATGGGACAAGAAGGCAGATATGGGAATTCTATTAGGATATAGTGAAGTAGGATACAGAGTCTTATTAGGTGGAAAAATAACAATAGCTAGACATGTAGAGGTCATTGAGACAGACACTAAATGTATCGGTTTTGAGGAAAATTCATTAGAGGCAGATAGAAATGATAGCGAAGATAACTATTCATTGGATGGTATGGATAAGGAAGAGTTAGAAGGTAGGAAAGATGAAAATAATAGTAGTATTGAAAGCTCAAACACTCCTAGGAGATCTACAGGTATTAAGAAAACTCCAGTAAGGTATCGAGAAAAGGAAAATATTTGCGAGATTCATGCAAATTATTTGTAAAGTAGATATCCCTCGTACATTTGAGGAGGCGATTGGTTGCGAAAATAATGAAGTTTGGAAACAGGCTATGGATAAGGAAATAGAATGTCTCTATAAGAATAAAACTTGGAAATTGGTAGAAAGGGTAAAAGGCAAAGAAGTATTAGATGTAAAATGGGTTTACACGAAAAAATCAGAGGACAGGTATAAGGCTAGATTAGTGGTAAGGGGATTTCAACAAAGAAACGTAGCCGATGACCTATATTCTCCAGTGGCGAGTAATCAGACCTTTAAGATATTGCTATCATATTGTTGTCAAAATGGATTAATAATTGAGCAAATGGATGTAGAAACTGCCTTTTTAAATGGTGAAGTAACCTCGGAGGTATATGTAAATCAACCAAAGGGATATGCGGACGGAACGAATATAGTTTGTAAATTATCGAAAGCGCTTTATGGGTTAAAAGAAAGTCCGAGGGACTGGTATGAGTGTTTTGATAAGTATGTGACGAGATTAGGTTTTAAAAAGAACAATATAGAGCTGTGCCTATATACTTATGGAGAGGGAGAAAATGTTGTTTATTTGTTAATATACGTAGACGATTTGTTGATTTGTAGTAAAAACAAAGGGAAGATACAAAGTGTAAAAAAAATTATTAACTGATAAATTTGAAATGAAAGATTTAGGTGAAGTAAAAGAATATCTTGGAATAAATATAGAGTATGATTATTTAAAAAAATGAAATGAGATTAAGCCAAAAGAAATACATAGAATCATTAGCAAACAAATATAAATTACATAACAGCAAATTGTACTGTACACCTATAGAGACCAACTTAAAAATTGAAAAAGCTGAGATAAATAGAGAGGACATTGGATACAAGAATTTAATTGGCGCATTGCTGTATATTAGTGTAAATACCAGACCCGATATAAGTTATAGTGTGAATTATCTGAGTAGATTTCAAGATTGTTGTAACGAGACACATTTTAAATATGCCTTGCGAATATTGAAATATTTGTACCGGACTAGAGATTTAGGGCTACATTATAAAAGAAATGAAAAATGCGAAACGATAGATTGTTATGTGGACGCTGATTGGGCAGGAGATCATATAGATAGGAAATCGACTTCTGGGTATGTAATTAGATTGTATGGAAATGTAATTGGATGGAAGTCTAAAAAACAAAGGTGTGTGACAAAAGCCTCGACGTATGCAGAGTATGTAGCTCTATCGGAAGCGGTGAGCGAAGTAATGACTATCAGAGAACTAATGAAAATCTTCGATGTAAATGTAGACGATAACCCTGTAAAAATCTACGAGGATAACTCTGGAGTAATGAGTATAGCAAAATACGGAACTTTTACAAAAAATTCTAAACACATCGAAGTTCATTACCACTACGTTCACGAGTACGTAAAGGAAAATAAGATAAACATAATAAAAGTAAGTACAGAAGAAAACACTGCGGATATTTTTACGAAGGCACTGTGTAGAGAGAAATTTGAAAGGTTTAGGTCATGGATGAATGTAAAATAAGAGAAATGTAAAGAAAGCGATAAATGTCAAATATTTTGTTAATTCGACAAGTATGTAAATAAAATTAAGTGTACAGTATAAATGTAAGGAGGCGTGTTAGGGAAGTGATACATTTACACTGTACATGAGAGTGTGTGTGTAAGGGTTAGAGGGCGTCAAGGACTCAGTGGAGACAAAAGACTGTTGCCAGATGTTAGGAGAATCTAGGCTAGTCGGTTGGCAACCAGCGTGCGTGCAAGACGTTCTTAGAGAGGAATATAGGTGTATAACTGTTGTATGGGAAATATAGTCAATAATTTGTATTCCCAAATCCTCGAATTTCCTTACATATTCAATACGTTATGAGGGTTGCTTTAAAAAAAATACGAGTTACATATTTCTTTGAAAAAAGCATGATTTTTATCGATACAATAATGTTCTTCTGTTATCGCTTTAAAGTTGAGTACTTCGTTGATTACACGAGAGAACTCGCCTACAGCAAACAAGATACGACCGTGTGTAAAGTAATTAATCTGTTTGCTCGTTACTAGCTACACATAAGGCTTGCGTAAAAAAAAATATGCATTTCAGTTCAGGCGGAGAATTATGTAGGAAGTCATTTTGTCGATCAATAACTTAGTTAATAAAAGATCAAATTTTCATGTACATAAATGTAAGTAACGTTCAAGTATTAATCATTACATACAATTTTTGTATAATTCGATATCTTGGTCACTTACATCTTACAAATGATATATAGATAATATTTATGACATACATTGGAGCTATCTTTTAGTTAACGCCATTTTTTCTTGTTTTCTCTGTACTTTTACTATTCTTCCAAAAATATCAAAGGATCGATGACTTCAAATTAAACTAGAATTGCTTCGGTATATTGTCAATCAATGGCTATTTGTATTCACATCTATATCAAAGGAAAACCGATTGCAAAATTAATTACCCTTGCAATTCCGCAATCTGAAACTATGTGTGATCGACCTTGAAGATGACAAATCTCAATGTTTGAAGTAGTACAAAAGGATGATAATTTAATTTCGCTTTATCAAACTGTACAAAATTTGTATACACATACAGAAAAAAAAACGGAGTTCAAACATTAATGAACATGAATTATCGGTTATTATTGCTGAGTAATTATTAGGATTAGAGCTTTGGAGTATCGATCGTATCGAGTTTTAACTATCGGTTTCCGCAATTTATTGTTTTTCTAAATTATGTCTGAATGGTATCAGTTTTTGAATATTTTATAGTTTACACTCCAACATACTGACGTAAGCTATCGAAAATAATTGTAAATTATGCAATATCATTTTTTTTATATTTCATAATCTAAATTTCAATCTATTTTTTGTATTTAACATCCCTTTTTTATTGTTCGTGTTCCGTCTTGTACGTTCCTCAAAAAATCTTAATTTCTTGTTAGATAAAATCTTGTGTGAATTTACAAAAAATACGATTCTTCGTTTAATTTTCTTCCCTTATTGTCTTTACATATTTGGAGTTTAAACGCGTTATAAGTACGTTCTTTTTTTTTAACATGATTACGTAGAATCCTTATTCTGAATAAATTATTTGTTTCCGCTTCATAACTGTTTCTAAATTACAGTGCATTTAATCTTGAAATGCACAGTAACATTTTATACTTTTTACGTTCTAAGGAATTTTCAGGATCGGTTAAAAATTAAATTACAGTAATGGTAATACTCAATATTAATGTCAGACGTGGATACTTCACTGTTTTGTATAATAATTTGTTATCTTGGCATCGATCAAGGTATTTAATATACAAAGCGTACAGATTAATAAGAATTTTAATTAATCCTTCTTCTATAGTATTCACCGTTCTTTTCGAGCACGTACCATTTCAAATAGACTTTCGAATAGATTTCAAAGATTTGTCTGTTCAAATAAAACGCGATCTTTTTTATTTCCCTATCAGTCGTCCCGTTACTGTTCCGTTGTTTCCAACAGATTGCAGATTCGTTTAAAAAACATTTGTAACGAAAAACAAACCCACTCGCAGAAATGTTATTCAATATCGCATTTATAACTTTCATAGACATCCTCCTCTCATTGCTATCATTGTAAACAGATTGAAACTTCGTTTGCAAACACTCGCGATTAAAAAAAAAAAAAAGAAGAATTAATCTTAAACAATTTTATCTTGTGTTTCATTTATAATTTTCATAATTGTCTTCCCGACGTTGTATCATTTTAAATGGCTTTTTTCTATCCATCTATGTTGCAGCGAGATCAACGGTCCTAATTACTAAATTGCACGATGTGTTCATACAAATTCACTTTTTATGAACGCGATGAAACGAAATGAAACCTAAGTAGAGATTTGTTTTCTCATCAAGTATAACGAGTTTTATACTTTGGATAGATTGCCTCGTTGTGAGAAGGTCTTAATCGTTTATAATTGCGATTAAGTAATTGCAATAAGTCATATTTTTAAGAAACGTTCTCACATGCTGTCACACACTCTAATTAGAAAAGGATCATGAAACATTCGGTTTATCATATTATTTGTTTGTAAATTTTCCTGCTTCCGGAAACTTTTTTAAATATGAAAATATTTATATACAAAATTAAATATTTTTTTCAATATCAACACTTCTTGCGTTTATGCTGTCCTAGTCAGAATTATATTATTTCGTGTATCCTGTTGCTTTTTATATGATAGTCCTCCCGTTGGCCGCGGATTCGTTATCAAGCCTGAGGCCCTCGTCACTAGTGTAACTATCGACAATAAAGGTACCCCACGCGCGACCGGACGATGGAGAACTTCAACGCAGAACCGCTACCTCCCGCGAGCCCTCCCCGGGAGGGCGCCTCGAGCTCGGACTCGGAGATTCAGACTCGACATATATATTATTATATATATTATATATACTATTATATCTATATAATATATGTATTTATATCTAAAAATATACGTACAAATATATCTATTTAAAAAAATAAAGTTGACCGTCATATATCGCCAATAATATCGCGTGCGTATAAAGAAACTAATTACATTTAATTCCTTTTTTACATTTATTTACTTTTTATTATTATTTTTTTCACAACTAATTACATTTAATTATTACATTTACATACATTTAACTATTATTACATACATTTACATACATTTAATTATTATTTTTTTCATAATTATATCTCGTTTGAAATATTTTTCGACATAATTAATTGTTTCAAAAACACATATTCCAGCCTTCTAAATGATTTATTTTGCATATTATACGAATTATTCCATCTATAAATAAATTGTTCTCTCTACGCACAAACACGCACACAGTCTGTTAATTACACGAGTTAATTGTAACATTTTTCTCGATAAGTTGACAGAGCAAGGAAAATGAGCGACGAACATACCTACAAACTAATCTACTTCAATGCCCGTGGTCGTGCCGAACATATACGGTACATATTTGCATATACTGGCATCGAGTATACCGACGAGAGGATCCCCGAAGAACTCTGGCCTGAATACAAGGATTGTAAGCGTGAAGAATCGATTTTTACTTTCATCGTTCAACTCTCAGATATCTACCATTTACTCAAACTTTTCTGTATATAAAACTTTCGTTTCACGTGCAGGCTAAACTTACTTAAAGTAAAATTTCATACGGAATAAAGTCGAACTTTTCATTAAGTTTTGCTTCCGTAATATCGTGTTTATCGAATACCAACTTAATTCACTTACGATTCTCGAATTTTTGTGTTGCAATCTTTATTGTTTTCAATGAATCGAAGCATTTCGAATATTTTGAGAAAACCGTAAATAGGTGACTTAAAATAGGAATACAAAAATACTTCTACGTTTCTCGTTAATTTAAAAACTTTTTAGGACTTGTCGGAAAAAAAGGATAAAAAATTGAAATCAGTTCGGAAATGAACAAGAACATAGCTAAAAAGTCGAAAGAACAAAGCAGACATAAAATTCGATCTTCTGTTGCGACATTTCTATCGTAAATGGTATAATAAAAGTTTTACGCAGCATAGTCTTCGATATAATCTTATATGTCGCTTGCAAATAGAGAAACAAAAAATCAACGTAAGTCTGTAAATCAATCCTGTCGGTGTAAAACACAAAATTACGTTCGCAATAGACATTCGATTTATATTCCTTGCATTTCAATTTTCATTACAAGAACCGTGTACATTTTCTAATATTTTTTCCGTGTCTGGTATTATCTTTTATCCTTGATTTTAAAAACTTTAGGTTCTTCCCAACAGTCAAAAACACGCGATACCCTGTCCATCGTAATCGTAAGAAAAGAAAAAAAGGAGAAAGAAGACATTTCTGTATTTCTTTACTAGGCCATGTTGATTAAAACCGAAATGATTTCGATTCATCTATTCACAAGAACGCAACGGCCTCGGAAGCTGTCTTGTGATTTCCTATCGATCGTTTCCCTCTACACAGTGTTCATATGAGCCATGTTTGTTCTTAGCAATGCCTTATAAAAAGCTGCCTGTGCTGGAGATAGACGGGAAACCGGTAGCGCAGAGTAACGCTGTGGCGCGATACTTGGCGAGGAAGTACGATCTAATGGGAAAGAACGAATGGGATGCGATGATATGCGACGTGCTCGTCGATACTCTTGGAGATTTGAAGCAAGGTGAGTAACTGATGAGATGACTTTGCATTTGTCTCACCACAGAGACAGACGTTCAAGAATTCATTGTGAAAAGACGAGTACAAACAAGATACGTATGTCTTTCCGTTAAGCGAATGTTACAGTTTGTTTGCAAAAGTCAGTTTTTAGATTATAGAATCGTAGATAGAATTTAGAGGATAGAAACTTTTAGTAGTCACTTTTAGTTTAGTAAATTCTTATCGACAATAAGCAGACTACGTTATGATACAACGATTCCAACTGAAGATTTCTATCGACATCACGAATTCGATGGCTTCCAAAAATCGTGTTCTTACACCGCCAACGTAACGTCACGCCAGTCGAATCGAAAAATTATTACTAGACAGAGAAGGTGAACAATAAACGAGGTAAATAGGCTACCGATTGAATAATATCATAACGATCGTATCTCTGGTTTTTGCTTGTCTTTTATATTTGTTTCAAATGTATAAAATATAATCGTATCGATATCGTCCACGATTAAAGCCATCCATCCGCCATCGACGAGGAACGAACGATTATATTTTATCATTTATGCGAATCCTTCTCTTCTCTTCTTTCTCTATTTACGCCCCTCGCCTTGCTTCGTACCGCCGATGATTCACAATTCGATGCACCTGAACAGCTGGAACGTCGCAGATTTTTCCGTACGATAACAAACGTGTTTTTGATGGCCTGCTTTAAACCGTGACGATCGCCATGACGTGCATCAATTGTCGAATGATGTAGTGCGACGATACTCCTACGCAACTTTTTTTTACGCTGTTTTTTCCTCTATTTTTTCTTCCTGTGTGTTATCACATGATCATGAGATACCTGTATAGAAGATGCAAAGAGTCTGTGAAGAATTTACAGATATTTAAGATTATCATAATGTTTAAGCAAAAGCTAAGACGCAAAATATTGCTCAAGATGTAATTATGTAATATTTACTCAATTTCTAGAAGACTGTTTATATCTTGTTGTTATTCTTGATATGGAGATAAATATAGTATACTTTATTAAGACCTAGATAAAAGACTTTTTTCTCGTTTCTCTTCTCTTACTTAATCACTAAGAGTTATATAACGTTTATTCGATAATTCTGCTTCTCCTGACCTTTCCACAAATGGTTGTTTATATCTCGACATTCTTGGTACTTTTAATCAAATTTTAATAACAGTACTTTACTCGTCAGAAGTAAATAAAAAAGCTCTAAGTAGAAGCAAGGATTTACTTACCTTTCCTTTCTCGAATCTCAGTTAGCAATGTTGTTCCTCTTGAAAGATTTTCCAAGTTTCCAAGACAATTTCCACGCTGGTAACATTGTATATATTTCAAGTATCGTGAACCACAGGAACTTGTTGAGGCAATATTGAAGAAAGCAAAGAGAATGAAGAAATTGTAGGAACTATGAGAGGCTACTCCTTCTTTCACAACTTATTTTCTCTTCGTTTGGGGGGAAAAACACAAATGAACGTAACGGTTGGTTTCAGCTATCTGCTACTATCGCATGGAGGAGAATCCTGAAAAGAAGGAAGCGAGGAAGAATCAACTTTTGAACGAAACAATACCATTTTACTTGACTAAATTCGACCAGATTATTGGCGAAAATGAAGGATATATCATTCCTTCTACCGTAAGATTTTTTATCCAAATTTAATGTTAAAATTTTTAGTCTTTGTGCAAACTGGGCCATGTTGTCCATAAAAAATTATTGAAACTTTGTTGCGACAAGACAGCTTTAATTGTTGAGAGCAGAGTGTATCTTTAAAATTCATTCCTGTTAGTTTATGTACAAATGAATTTGCCAAGATTTTCAGCTTTTAGATAATTATTCATGTATCTTCCTCATCAAGTTTGATAGAAATTATTACTATCGTAATCAAAGCAAAGATTAAGATATGTAAAATCATTTCTCTGGATATGACACTCTTGTTTAATGAGTGATAAATGATACCATTCGAAATATCATATTTATATAATATATAATGATACTTATAAGTGTAATCACTTAAGTACAGATATCTGAATTTTTCTCACTGTCACTGACATAGATACGTATTATCGTTCCTTAGATTACTTGACCAGTTTATTTCTTTCATCACTGTGTTATTATATAATAATAATAAATAGTCACATTAAATTAATTTAGTATGATTATGTTGTTTAATAATACGTGTTTCATTGCAAAATATTTAGTTAAAATGTGTATCGAATCGTTGTAATTCCAAAGATGTCAATTGATCTAATGTAATAATAAAGTATAAAGTATAATAAAGTATAAAGTATAATTTCGTCTGTGGTATAATCTTTCTATTCCATTTTGTTACGTCGCACCGCGAGCAATATGGCAACCAGATGTCACCGGATACTCGCAGCGTATCCTCCATAGTTTCAAGTACCTTCCATAAATCTCATAGATTTCCTAGAAAAGGTCCTTCAAACCAAACAAACGTCTGTTTCCGAAGAATTTCTAAAGACTATTGTCTACCCCGACTGGACAAGGGAAAGTTAGTTTTTCTCACGTATGCTGCAACTTTCCTCCCACTAACCACTTTCTCTCGAGGGCGGTTAAGACCCTTCGTTAACCAATTAACAACGAAGCCACTTCCTTCACTCTCCTAACTAAAATCGTCACCAACAAATCCTATGGTCCCGTGCGCTAGACACACCCATCCTTAGCTTTCCTCCGAGACAGCATCGTCTCCCAAGACAGTTCTGATTTCACATCCTTCGAACGGTCAATATCCTTCCACCGGGTAGGACACACCCACAGATCAGTCACTCATTCATCTCGTACATATTCTCAACGCGAGAATTGATTGTAATTTCAACAAATAAATAAAAAAAAAAATCTCGTACATACGCACCAGCGTAACTGCCTTCGTTATAAGTTGTTGGAATAAACGGTGAAATATAACTTACTATACTGTGTCATATTCATTTAACCACCTCTTATCTTAACCGAAACAGGGGAACGACTACTTCGCGGCGTCGATTCACCGAATCGTAGCGAGAATTTACGCCTCTCGCTACTGCGACTGCGTCTCTCCGCGAACGGTCGTAACACATTGATCGACAGAAGTACTAAACTCTAATAACATAAATTTATATATTTTCTATTTCCCAGCCACCAGTTTTATAGATTTTTCTATCTTCTGTACTACTTTTATCCCTTTTATTTTTTCTTACATGAGATTATTGTAAATTTAATATCATTTGTTCGCAATATTTGTTATTTATCTTTCATTGAATTTGAAATTTCGCGCTTCAATGTTGTGTGTTGTTCGACGTTTTATCGAACGATGTTTATCGAATTAGTTTATGAATACATACATAATCATTAAAGAATCTATAAACCTTACTAGTCTGTTTTTACTAAGTTTTGTTACAGAAAACATGTTCTCATAAATTTTCAACTTTAATTTATGGAAATTTATTAACCTTAAACTATAAAATCATTCAATGAGTCTTTCCGGATGTTTTTATGTAGTCATAATTTCACATATCAGCACAGCTCCACCAATAGGATAAGAGTTACGTGGAAGCAACAGGGGGGAAGAAGAACATATAGAGATCTAAAGGTTATTTTTGTCTCATTCAAGTTTCTGTTAACCGGCTTGGAAATTTCCTGTGCTTGTTTCGACTTTGAAGTCTTAAAAAAAAAATTGTAAGTAAATAGTATATATATAGTATATATATCCTGAGTCAAAGTTTCTCTTTATAAATAATAAACCGTTTAAAAACTATATTTTGTATGTTTTTTCCTTATTCATAATTAAATAATAAATATGAAATACTTCTACAGAAAGCCGACATCCTTCAATTAACCGAACAGCAGATGATTTAAAAATTAGTAGTTGAAAGAAATAAATGTTATTACATGTTCATAATTGATCGATAAATTTAAATATACAATTGGAAAATGTTTCTTCTTTATTGATAACTAAATAATACAGATAAGATACAAGATACTTGTACGAAAAGTCGGCGCGTCGTTCAATTAACGGAACAGCAGAGGATTTGAAAATTAGTAGTTGAAAGAAATAAATGTTATCATATGTTCATAATTGATCGATAAATTTAAGTATGCAATTAGAAAATGTTTCTTATGTTTGGAAGAATATATAATCACTGCTGAATGTTTTGTAGTTACGAAAGTTGCATACAAACATACATTGTACATACGACTAGTAATGGTACTAAATTACTGTTAGAGGGTCTTGGGTGTATAGAACCATATGGTTAAATTAATACTAGAGATAACGAATCGCGCGAATGTAATTAATATTTTGAAATGCGTTGTTTGCATTAATTGATAGTTTTCTTATAAACTTTTTTATAAACAATTTCATTGCTATAGAAAAAAGATATGCTGCCGGTAATATGTCTATCCTACTTAAATAGAAAGTGCAATATTTTGTTATAATATTTGGCGCAAGTTTATACATTATTACATCCAAAAATAATATTCTTTTTATATCTAAGCTATATTAAAATATAAAGATACAAATAGCTATGCGAGTAGTTAGTAGTTGATGCTTTTTACTTAAATTGTCTTATACTTCATAATTTGTAATAATATAATTCTTGTCATCAATGATTCTTCGTTTTTACTTTGTATATACTATTCTTCCACGAAGATGCCGCTCTATAAATTGACTTACTTCCCAGTTACGGCATTGGCAGAACCAATCCGTTCTTCTTCAGCTATGCTAGTATTCCATTTGAAGATGAACGTATCAAAAAGGACGTCTGGCCAGAAATAAAGCCCTGTAAGCTTAAAATTTAAAGAAGTTCTGTTTCTTAAATCTCATCTTTCCTAATTTAACTAAAGTAGCTAAATAAAGTAGAACACAATTATGCAGAGTATAACAGAGATTATTGTTTACTCTCCATTGCTCTATAAGATATGTGGGAGAACAATAGGTATTGTTAAGGAGACAATGCCCTTCGTTTGCTGATAAATTATCAATAAATTAAATTATATCTTTCCAAAACAGATAACAGGAAGCTAGATACTTAAGAAGCATCATAATCTGTTTGTTCGATAGAATCTTTGATTCTATTAGTTGTATGGTTTTAGTGACTCCTTATGGCCTGCTTCCTATGCTCGTAGCTGATAGAAGGAAGGTTGCTCAGTCTACAGCTATTTGCCGTTACTTAGCCAAACAATATGACTTAGCTGGAAAGACTGACTGGGCAAATCTTCATATTGATGCCACTGTTGATACTATTCATGATATTCGTCATAGTGAGTATCCAGTGCTGCTTTGCATAAATCTTATGAGAATCTTGATAACAGATAGTACATATCTGTTCAGGTATTTATTAGTTGAAATCCGATTTAATATTTGATTTAATCGAACGATACACGTATGTCAACAATGCAAGACAAAGGATTAAAAAGGATTGTAATTCTATCTTCAGTATCATTTAAATTTCGCACAACACTGTATTCAAATTAGTATAACATAAGCGAAGAGTATTTAACTGAAAACAAATTTTCAGAAATTGCCGCCTTCCACTATGAGGAGGACGAGAAGGTCAAAGCTGCAAAACGCAAGGCTGCTGAAGAGACGCTGCCGTTCATTTTAGAACGTTTGGACCAGCAAGTGAAGGAAAATGACGGCTACTTCTACGATGGTACTCTCTCTTGCGCTGATTTAACATTCGTTGCTCTGCTCGATTATTTGAACTTTATGTACAAGTCTGATCTGATCGAGAATTACGAGAATCTGAAGCTGCTGGAGAAAAAGGTCCTCCTTCTGCCCAAGATCAAAAACTGGATTGAGAGACGCCCAATTAGCGAATTCTAAACTTCACGATTGCTTATGGTTTTATAAGCGTTTAAAGATTGCTGTTGTCACGGTGGTCGTGAGAACGCAACGAAAGGATGGTTATGCCTCACATACCTTGGTCAGCAAAATGATGGCTAAGCAGTAATAGAAACCCTATGTGACCGGCATCCAGCGATAGCCCCTCCACAGGAGCCGGGTCCTTGATATAAAAAAGTACCTCTCGAGTCGTTGTAAGAACATTCTTTTCTGTGCTGTTTGACCATTCTGTATTGTTACTCTGTCAGTGTTCAATAAATTTTCTAATAACAATCAAAATTTAAGTACGAATTTCTCACCTTGCGTGCGGAACGTGAAATTACCCCGAATCGACGTGACAAAATTGGCGATTCTGCCAGGATCCATTCATCGCATCAAGAGGAAACTTCAACGGGAACTCTACGGATTCTACAGCGAAGGACCACGGTCACCTCCTTGATCAAAAGAAGGATCTGCAAAGAATCTCGGTAAGCTGGCTTTCGTACATTATCGAAACCGTAAGCCTGAAATACGTTCTGAAGATAGTGACTCTTCTTCCGCCGAAAGTGTCATATTTCTCAGCATGAACCCAACTGACAAGAGTACCGCTAAACAAAACGAACTAATCGCTACCCTGATTGAACAATTTGAAAGCCTAACTCACGAGTTTAGAAGCTTTAGAAACAGCACCGATCAAAACATTAAAAACATAAAAGAATTTGCGGAAACTAGCGATAGAAATCGCTCTAAAGAAATACGCGATCTTGCAAAAACCATGGAAATAAAATACGACACCGAGACTGACCAGTCGCAAATAAACGCCCATTTAGAAACCGCTGCTGATAACGTAACGGATGACGAAACTGACGGACCGAACACGTCACAAAGACCACGAGCCGCATCTAGCCGCGCCGCGATTAAACCAATAAACAACTACAACGAAGATCGAGGGCTCGAGGCAGATAAGGCCATACGAACTGTCGAGACACTACGTGGTCAAGATGACGTAGGCGTTGAAGATTTCATCTTATCGGTCCGCAAAGCAAGAGCTAGGTGCAAGGCAAGTGACAGAGAGCTATTATTAGATCTCATACTCATCGAAAAGATTACCGACAACGCGAAACGAAACATACGATATCTAAAAATCAACTCGTTCGAAGACTTATATTCATGCTTAAGACAACACGTATTAACACCAACAACTATTAGCAACTGTAGGGACAAATTAAAGAATTTAAAACAAGGGGCAACAGAAAGTGTACAATCTTTTGACTCCAGATTCCGACAACAGCTAAACGAATTAAATTATGCAGTCCAAAACGAAAACCGCACACCAACAGAACGACGCGTAGCTATAGATATTGAAGAACGCGAAGCACTTAAAACATATTTGCTCAACTTACGATACGAGATAGGACAGATGGTGGTATCTAGCGATCCAAAGAACCTGAACCTTGCCCAACGACTAGCAGCTGATAGAGAACAATGGTTACGAGAAGCAAATCGTGTTGCCAACCGCCCAAAGAATCAATCTCACAACATTACATTAGTATCCAAGCGAACTACTACCGATTCACAGCCACAAACTTCTGCTCAGCTACCTAGCCGACCATTAGACGACCGCATGAAACCGAAGTGTCCAAAGTGTTTACGAATTGGACACACAGCCGAAAAATGCTACTCTCGAAATTTTCCATTTGCCAGCCAAGGAAAGATTCCACCTCGAGTAAACCAAACAACGGAGAACCCAGAGGAAGCTTACCTCGAGTTAACTGCACCACCACCGGAAGATTACTATCAATCGTACTGCAACGAAGAGACGGAGGAAGAGCCAGATTCCTCATCGATACCGGAGCAGGAATCAACCTTATAAAAGAAAAAGCCTCACTAAACGTCCAAACTTCTAACCCAAAAACCTTCCTAATGGGAAGTGACAAACATACCACTAACAAAATTTGCAACTTAACCATGCTCAAGAAAAATCATCAATTCTACGTAGTCCCTAACAACTTTCCCCTAATCGAAGATGGAATAATCGGACTCCCATTCCTTACAAAGTATCAATACAGCGTCACTAACAATAAACTAACCTTGGACGAAATTATATTACCATTCCAGGAAACCGATAGCAAGATAAGACCAGGCGAAACTCTAATCTCAGCCCAATACATCGAAGGAAAGCCCACAACAGTATGTTTCATCAACACTGGTAAGCAAATCTGTCACATTACAAACGAAATAGAGAAACCCGATAAACTAAGCCAAATTAATAAATTCGCACAAATAATACGTACCAAACATATTGATCCAGAACTTCGAGAACCCCTTGAGAAAATCCTCATCAATTACTTAGACGTTTTTAATATGGAAACAGACTCATTACCATGTACCAACTTGACAGAACATACAATCACACTCAAGACAGACAAACCTATAAACATCAAATCTTATAGACAGCCCGAATGTCATAAAAAGGAAATCGAGACTCAAATCAACGACATGTTAGACAAACAAATCATAGAACCATCGGACAGTCCCTATAACGCACCAATTTGGGTAGTTCCAAAAAAATTAGATGCATCAGGCAAACAAAAATGGAGAATCGTTATAGATTTTAGAAAATTAAACGAGCAAACAGACCAAGTCGCGTATCCTTTACCAAATTCGGACGAAATACTCGAGCACTTAGGCAAAGCTAAATTTTTCTCGGCCCTAGACCTCTCGTCAGGATTTCACCAGATACCTATGGAGCAAAATTCCAAAAAATATACTGCATTCTCAACCCCACAAGGTCACTTCCACTATAATCGCATGCCCTTCGGCCTTAAAAACGCACCGGCGACGTTTCAACGTATGATGGATACCGCGCTACGGGGGTTAATAGGAAATAACTGTTTCGTATACCTGGATGACATTATAATATTCGGGAGCACCATCCAAGAACATAACCGAAATCTAGCCATTATACTAGACAGACTACAAAATTTAGGATTAAAAATACAACCGGACAAATGCGAATTTTTGAAACCGGAATTAGAATACTTAGGACACGTAGTAACAAAGGAAGGAGTAAAGCCTAATCCCAAAAAGATTCAAGCCGTGAAAGACTTTAAAACACCAAAGACCGCGACCCACATAAAGTCATTCTTAGGACTCGTTGGATACTATAGAAAATTTATACGTAATTTTTCTAAAATCGCAAAACCATTGACAGATCTCACAAAAAAGGACACTCCATTCTACTGGACCGATAGACAACAACTTGCATTTGACACACTAAAACAAAAACTCTGCGAAGCCCCTGTACTACAATATCCAGACTTTGACAAAACATTCACATTAACAACAGACGCAAGTAACGAAGGGTTAGGAGCAATACTCTCCCAAGACGGACATCCATGCTGTTATATATCCCGAACTTTGAACCGTCCTGAAAAGAATTATTCCACAACCGAGAAAGAGTTATTAGCAATAGTATGGTCAATCAAAAGACTAAGACAATACCTACTTGGTAGAAAATTTAAAATTCAAAGCGATCATCAAGCCTTGAAATGGTTAAAGAATGTTAAAGACCCCTCATCGAGACTCATGCGATGGCGTTTGAGACTCGAGGAGTACGATTATGAAATCGAATACAAAAAAGGAAAAGAAAATACAGCTGCAGATGCTCTATCCCGATTGTATCCTATCACTAATGAAGAAATCCAACCCAATGTAGAAAACCCGGACTATTATGACGAGTATATAGACTGGAAAATCAATATCACCCCAGCTCCGATAACCCAAAAACCTAACAGACCACACTTTAAACAAATTACAAAGACCGAACTGGGAGACTTTAACGAACAGCATTGGTTGCGTCAATTAACCAAACACTTTATTAAACACCGAACCGGACGCTTACAAATAGGAATAAACGACAATATCTTCAGCACGTTAGAAAAGGTAAATATTCAACTCATGCTAAGGTTTCTAACAACTAGATTCCCTCAAATTAAATTAATATTTGGACAAGATCCGCCAGTAGACTACGATAACGAACAAAAACAAACGATACTACGCGAAAATCATAACGAATTAGTAGGACACTTAGGTATACACCGCACCGTGAAACGAATACAAGAGCACCATCACTGGACAAACCTAGAACAAGACGTTACAGAATTCATACAAAACTGCGAAACCTGCCAACGAGAAAAGCTAAATCGTATCAGGGCCAAGGAACAACCTATGATAACTGACACACCGCTTAATCCTAATGACAAAATCGCAATGGACATATTCGGACCTCTCACCAAAACCAAACGGGGCAATCAGTTTATCCTGTCTATCCAAGATCAATTAACCAAATATCTCATCCTCATACCCTTAAAAGACCAAACAGCCAACTCAATCATTAACGAACTTTTGGATCACTATGTGTACATATTTTCCGCACCAAAAAGTATTCTGACGGACATGGGACGAAATTTCGTATGTAAATTGATGGACACATTTGAAAGGGCTTTCAAAATCCGACACATAAAAACCACTTCTTTCCATCCACAATCTAACGGATCCCTTGAACGAACGCATGCCGTAGTAAAGGACCTTATTCGAACTTGTACGACCGACCGACAGAACGACTGGGATGAAAACTTAAAATTAATATGCATGGGATACAATAATTCAGTACACGAGACGACCGGACATACCACATTCGAACTAACATTTGGACGACAAGCTAACATGCCATCCTCAATATCAACCACTCCTAGCCTAACCAGAGAACAATTGTTTAACCTCTGGAAAAATCGACACAACGCCTATATAGCTAAAGCAAGACGGGTTACCGAATCTAACAAAAAGCGATACCAGAGGGATCAAATGCGAAAAATTATTAAAACACAGACGATATTCCGAGTAAAAGATAAAGTATGGGTACATAACGATCACAAAACTAACAAGCTAGACCACGAATGGCTAGGACCTGCAGAAATCCTCTCATCCAATCCACCCACCTATCTTATCGAATATTCCAACGGTCACACGCCAAGAATCCACGGTAACAGGCTAAAACCCTACCTTTCAGGAAGAAGACCATAATATGGATCATCATAACACTCGAGTACATTAGAAGCGATCTAGAAGTAAAACCATTGAATTACGCCAACATATTCCTGGAACACATTGACAATTGCTATCTGTGCAACGAACAAATAGATATCACCCTTATAGTAGGCCTTAACGATCCAATTGACCAAGTTAATAGATTACAACGCGTAATAGATTTAATAGACCGTCAATGTAAACCACCTTGCGCTTACATACCAGAAATAAGCAGCCTAAAATTTAAGTACAGAAATCTTCAAAACCTGACTCGGCAACTCAAATTATTATTGCGTTATAAAAGCAAACGCGGATTGCTCAATGTCATAGGCTCAGTATCCAAAACTTTATTCGGAACTGTCGACGAAAACGATTTAGAACTCATTAACAAGAACATCGATACATTATTTGATTCCAACAATAAAATAAAAACAATTCTTAGTAACCAAACCGCACTCATCAAACGCGTGCTAGACAATACCAAAACAAATCAACTTGAAAACTTAGCCAACGATATACACAAGATTGAAAACCACAATGAAAAAAACGAAATATTAGTCTCCCTATTAATTCAAACCGAATCTACCATATCAGAACTCCATATAAACATCGACGAAATTTTTAACACTGTTATGTTAGGGAAACAAGGAATCATAAACCCACAAGTTATAGAACCCGAATAATTCTTAAAAACACTTGACCAAATAACGAGACAAAACTTTATGACTAACCATATCGAACCTTCAGTTCAAAACTTTCAACTAATTATAGATCTAAGCAAACTAAAGGTATGGATAAGAGATAACAAACTTATATATACAATAACTGTGCCGCTTTTGGAAAACGATGAATGGAAAATAACTAAAATTTACCCGATACCTTCCAAACAAAACTCTGTATTCATTGCGCCTGTAATAGAAACGGATTTTTGCCTCTAACCGACTCAGAACAATACACCTTTGTCGATAGTCACTACTTAAACAAATATTGTAAACGAACGGCAATCATCCACATTTGTAAAAGAACTCAACCGAGTCACAATAGAATCAATTCACCTGAATGCAGATCAGAATTAATTACTAATCGACAGACGGTCAAAACTTGCCCGACTGCTGTCTTCAAGCTGGAAGAATTGACGTTCGTACCTTTGCAGACGGAAAACCATTATATTATTATTCCTGCGAAAAATGTACAAATCGACGTGTTATGTAAGACACATAAAATCCTAGAAATTGGACAACCAAGCTTAATTAGCAGTAAAACCGGGTGCATAATCACATACGATCATAATATTATGAAAATAGGAGGATCACATAAAAATATCTCTTACGAAACCAAATTTAAGAATAGCATATACAGCTTCGAAGAAACAGATGTTCCAATATTAGAGAAAATATTAGAAACAGCTCCAAAAGTAACTCACAATTTTAACCAATATAAAGCCAACCTCGACACATTACAAACACAAATCAGTACGCTGCAATTTGAGCGACGCATAAATTCATTGAAGGAATATGGCATATCCACACTACAAATATTAGGAATCATAGCCCTAGGACTAGGAACAATATATGTAATGTACAAATGTAAACTTTTCGAATGTCTACGCCGATCATTTCCTAAAAATGTACGTATCAAAATACTCTGCCCTACCGCTCGCGTAAACAGGATCGATCAAACATCAACAGTACCAAGGACGGTCACCTTCCAAAATATCACCGAAGACGAAGATGAGGGGATCATTCAACTTAGAAGCCCCACCAGAGCCTTACGCTTTAGCGGAGCAAAGCGAAGCTAAGGAGGGGGGAATGTCCCGGTGGTCGTGAGAACGCAACGAAAGGATGGTTATGCCTCACATACCTTGGTCAGCAATATGATGGCTAAGCAGTAATAGAAACCCTATGTGACCGGCATCCAGCGATAGCCCCTCCACAGGAGCCGGGTCCTTGATATAAAAAAGTACCTCTCGAGTCGTTGTAAGAACATTCTTTTCTGTGCTGTTTGACCATTCTGTATTGTTACTCTGTCAGTGTTCAATAAATTTTCTAATAACAATCAAAATTTAAGTACGAATTTCTCACCTTGCGTGCGGAACGTGAAATTACCCCGAATCGACGTGACACGGCCTTAGTGTGTTGAGAGAATGAAGAACGAATCGTGTTGATGGAAGTTTGTATGGAATATACTGATTGCTTTTAACATTCATTAGTTCCAGTTATTACCGATATTTTTGTCATTTAGTTAGGGTTTTCCCTTTAGATTACGTTGTGATAGAGAACTATTATTTGTGTATTCCTACAGAAACATACGAACTATATAAACTGTTGACACGATGTTGTGCTTTTGTATTATAGAGATAATAATAAAACCATCAACCAATCATTAATTATGTTTTTTATTATGTTAATTAAGAATTGAAGATTACCTGCTTGGTGATCTTGATAATATCGTATTTTACAAATGTTGAACAAAAAAAAATGTATGATTATTTTATTCTGTTAGGGAAGTGATACATTTACACTGTACATGAGAGTGTGTGTGTAAGGGTTAGAGGGCGTCAAGGACTCAGTGGAGACAAAAGACTGTTGCCAGATGTTAGAAGAATCTAGGCTAGTCGGTTGGCAACCAGCGTGCGTGCAAGACGTTCTTAGAGAGGAATATAGGTGTACAACTGTTGTATGGGAAATATAGTCAATAATTTGTATTCCCAAATCCTCGAATTTCCTTACATATTCAATACGTTATGAGGGTTGCTTTAAAAAAAATACGAGTTACATATTTCTTTGAAAAAAGCATGATTTTTATCGATACAATAATGTTCTTCTGTTATCGCTTTAAAGTTGAGTACTTCGTTGATTACACGAGAGAACTCGCCTACAGCAAACAAGATACGACCGTGTGTAAAGTAATTAATCTGTTTGCTCGTTACTAGCTACACATAAGGCTTGCGTAAAAAAAAATATGCATTTCAGTTCAGGCGGAGAATTATGTAGGAAGTCATTTTGTCGATCAATAACTTAGTTAATAAAAGATCAAATTTTCATGTACATAAATGTAAGTAACGTTCAAGTATTAATCATTACATACAATTTTTGTATAATTCGATATCTTGGTCACTTACATCTTACAAATGATATATAGATAATATTTATGACATACATTGGAGCTATCTTTTAGTTAACGCCATTTTTTCTTGTTTTCTCTGTACTTTTACTATTCTTCCAAAAATATCAAAGGATCGATGACTTCAAATTAAACTAGAATTGCTTCGGTATATTGTCAATCAATGGCTATTTGTATTCACATCTATATCAAAGGAAAACCGATTGCAAAATTAATTACCCTTGCAATTCCGCAATCTGAAACTATGTGTGATCGACCTTGAAGATGACAAATCTCAATGTTTGAAGTAGTACAAAAGGATGATAATTTAATTTCGCTTTATCAAACTGTACAAAATTTGTATACACATACAGAAAAAAAAAACGGAGTTGAAACATTAAACAACATGAATTATCGGTTATTATTGCTGAGTAATTATTAGGATTAGAGCTTTGGAGTATCGATCGTATCGAGTTTTAACTATCGGTTTCCGCAATTTATTGTTTTTCTAAATTATGTCTGAATGGTATCAGTTTTTGAATATTTTATAGTTTACACTCCAACATACTGACGTAAGCTATCGAAAATAATTGTAAATTATGCAATATCATTTTTTTTATATTTCATCATCTAAATTTCAATCTATTTTTTGTATTTAACATCCCTTTTTTTATTGTTCGTGTTCCGTCTTGTACGTTCTTCAAAAAATCTTAATTTTTTTTTAGATAAAATCTTGTGTGAATTTACAAAAAATACGATTCTTCGTTTAATTTTTTTCCCTTATTGTCTTTACATATTTGGAGTTTAAACGCGTTATAAGTACGTTCTTTTTTTTTAATATGATTACGTAGAATTCTTATTCTGAATAAATTATTTGTTTCCGCTTCATAACTGTTTCTAAATTACAGTGCATTTAATCTTGAAATGAACAGTAACATTTTATACTTTTTACGTTCTAAGGAATTTTCAGGATCGGTTAAAAATTAAATTACAGTAATGGTAATACTCAATATTAATGTCAGACGTGGATACTTCACTGTTTTGTATAATAATTTGTTATCTTGGCATCGATCAAGGTATTTAATATACAAAGCGTACAGATTAATAAGAATTTTAATTAATCCTTCTTCTATAGTATTCACCGTTCTTTTCGAGCTCGTACCATTTCAAATAGACTTTCGAATAGATTTCAAAGATTTGTCTGTTCAAATAAAACGCGATCTTTTTTATTTCCCTTTCAGTCGTCCCGTTACTGTTCCGTTGTTTCCAACAGATTGCAGATTCGTTTAAAAAACATTTGTAACGAAAAACAAACCCACTCGCAGAAATGTTATTCAATATCGCATTTATAACTTTCATAGACATCCTCCTCTCATTGCTATCATTGTAAACAGATTGAAACCTCGTTTGCAAACACTCGCGATTAAAAAAAAAAAAAAAGAAGAATTAATCTTAAACAATTTTATCTTGTGTTCCATTTATAATTTTCATAATTGTCTTCCCGACGTTGTATCATTTTAAATGGCTTTTTTCTATCCATCTATGTTGCAGCGAGATCAACGGTCCTAATTACTAAATTGCACGATGTGTTCATACAAATTCACTTTTTATGAACGCGATGAAACGAAATGAAACCTAAGTAGAGATTTGTTTTCTCATCAAGTATAACGAGTTTTATACTTTGGATAGATTGCCTCGTTGTGAGAAGATCTTAATCGTTTATAATTGCGATTAAGTAATTGCAATAAGTCATATTTTTAAGAAACGTTCTCACATGCTGTCACACACTCTAATTAGAAAAGGATCATGAAACATTCGGTTTATGATATTATTTGTTTGTAAATCTTCCTGCTTCCGGAAACTTTTTTAAATATGAAAATATTTATATACAAAATTAAATATTTTTTTCAATATCAACACTTCTTGCGTTTATGTTGTCCTAGTCAGAATTATATTATTTCGTGTATCCTGTTGCTTTTTATATGATAGTCCTCCCGTTGGCCGCGGATTCGTTATCAAGCCTGAGGCCCTCGTCACTAGTGTAACTATCGACAATAAAGGTACCCCACGCGCGACCGGACGATGGAGAACTTCAACGCAGAACCGCTACCTCCCGCGAGCCCTCCCCGGGAGGGCGCCTCGAGCTCGGACTCGGAGATTCAGACTCGACATATATATTATTATATATATTATATATACTATTATATCTATATAATATATGTATTTATATCTAAAAATATACGTACAAATATATCTATTTAAAAAAATAAAGTTGACCGTCATATATCGCCAATAATATCGCGTGCGTATAAAGAAACTAATTACATTTAATTCATTTTTTACATTTATTTACTTTTTATTATTATTTTTTTCACAACTAATTACATTTAATTATTACATTTACATACATTTAACTATTATTACATACATTTACATACATTTAATTATTATTTTTTTCATAATTATATCTCGTTTGAAATATTTTTCGACATAATTAATTGTTTCAAAAACACATATTCCAGCCTTCTAAATGATTTATTTTGCGTATTATACGAATTATTCCATCTATAAATAAATTGTTCTCTCTACGCACGAACACGCACACAGTCTGTTAATTACACGAGTTAATTGTAACATTTTTCTCGATAAGTTGACAGAGCAAGGAAAATGAGCGACGAACCTACCTACAAACTAATCTACTTCAATGCCCGTGGTCGTGCTGAACATATACGGTACATATTTGCATATACTGGCATCGAGTATACCGACGAGAGGATCCCCGAAGAACTCTGGCCTGAATACAAGGATTGTAAGCGTGAAGAATCGATTTTTACTTTCATCGTTCAACTCTCAGGTATCTACCATTTACTCAAACTTTTCTGTATATAAAACTTTCGTTTCACGTGCAGGCTAAACTTACTTAAAGTAAAATTTCATACGGAATAAAGTCGAACTTTTCATTAAGTTTTGCTTCCGTAATATCGTGTTTATCGAATACCAACTTAATTCACTTACGATTCTCGAATTTTTGTGTTGCAATCTTTATTGTTTTCAATGAATCGAAGCATTTCGAATATTTTGAGAAAACCGTAAATCGGTGACTTAAAATAGGAATACAAAAATACTTCTACGTTTCTCGTTAATTTAAAAACTTTTTAGGACTTGTCGGAAAAAAAGGATAAAAAATTGAAATCAGTTCGGAAATGAACAAGAACATAGCTAAAAAGTCGAAAGAACAAAGCAGACATAAAATTCGATCTTCTGTTGCGACATTTCTATCGTAAATGGTATAATAAAAGTTTTACGCAGCATAGTCTTCGATATAATCTTATATGTCGCTTGCAAATAGAGAAACAAAAAATCAACGTAAGTCTGTAAATCAATCCTGTCGGTGTAAAACACAAAATTACGTTCGCAATAGACATTCGATTTATATTCCTTGCATTTCAATTTTCATTACAAGAACCGTGTACATTTTCTAATATTTTTTCCGTGTCTGGTATTATCTTTTATCCTTGATTTTAAAAACTTTAGGTTCTTCCCAACAGTCAAAAACACGCGATACCCTGTCCATCGTAATCGTAAGAAAAGAAAAAAAGGAGAAAGAAGACATTTCTGTATTTCTTTACTAGGCCATGTTGATTAAAACCGAAATGATTTCGATTCATCTATTCACAAGAACGCAACGGCCTCGGAAGCTGTCTTGTGATTTCCTATCGATCGTTTCCCTCTACACAGTGTTCATATGAGCCATGTTTGTTCTTAGCAATGCCTTATAAAAAGCTGCCTGTGCTGGAGATAGACGGGAAACCGGTAGCGCAGAGTAACGCTGTGGCGCGATACTTGGCGAGGAAGTACGATCTAATGGGAAAGAACGAATGGGATGCGATGATATGCGACGTGCTCGTCGATACTCTTGGAGATTTGAAGCAAGGTGAGTAACTGATGAGATGACTTTGCATTTGTCTCACCACAGAGACAGACGTTCAAGAATTCATTGTGAAAAGACGAGTACAAACAAGATACGTATGTCTTTCCGTTAAGCGAATGTTACAGTTTGTTTGCAAAAGTCAGTTTTTAGATTATAGAATCGTAGATGGAATTTAGAGGATAGAAACTTTTAGTAGTCACTTTTAGTTTAGTAAATTCTTATCGACAATAAGCAGACTACGTTATGATACAACGATTCCAACTGAAGATTTCTATCGACATCACGAATTCGATGGCTTCCAAATTTTCTTCTCTGCAATCTCAGACGCTCAACTCGAAAGAATCTTTTAGATCCCCCGACAAACACTCGACTCAGGTTATCTATTATCGTAATCTTCCTACGGGATTTTTTTTAACTGCGTTGCGTTAACGAATAACGGGATAACATCACGTTTCTCTCAACGCCTTTCAACGTTCTACAACTTTTATTCTTTGCAAATCCCTGTCTCTATATGATAAACGCTGGTTATCCGCGGAATTTACGATTTCAATTTCTTTAACGAGATATCTATCATATTACACAATTCCTGTAAATGTATTCGTAATTATATCGCCGAAGAATTGTATTTAATTAAGCTATGAAGTTGTGGAATCGTGAGAAGGATTATTTTTATAGAACTGTCTAATTTCCATTCGACATTGATTCAGGATACACATTACTCTTTTTTACATAATACCAGTTTTGTCATTTTTAATTAACAAATACCTGCAAAGGTTGAAGTTTCTAAAATTATCCATTAAATTCTGACAATAAAATAAAAATCCAAATTCTTCCTAAAAAGCTAGTGATCTTTAGTTAAGAGTTCGATTTTTCACATTTTTCATGGTAAATTAAAAAAATTGTTTAATAGAGGAGGTACAAAATAAATGTATACAAACCTTTTCTCAGACGACATGGGCGGACTTCGTGTTTGCAGCGGCCCTTGAAAATTTCGAGTATATGTTTGGGGCATCAGCTTTGGATAAATATCCAGCTCTTCGAGCATTGAAGAAAAGGATTCATAGAATACCGGCTATTTCTGATTGGCTGATTAGGCGCCCATACACAAACAGCTAAAAAGCTAAAAACGTGTGGAAAAAAGATGACCAGTACACCAGTATATATATATGTAGTATCATGGAACAAAGGCCTAAGAGATATCGGGCGAACTATAAACAATGTCGCGAGAAAGTCGAAGCACCGACAGGCCCAACGATGTATCGTCGGTCTTTCGGTCGAATAGGTTACGCAAAAAAAGGCCTACGTGACTTTGACTACGAGCGGCTGCGGAGCACGTGCGTTGTGGGGCTGAGAAAAAGACAAAGGAACGATGAGTCATTCGAAAAACAGAGTGTGATTAAAAAAGCGGAGTGCGAGTTGAGCGAGGACAGAGTTTTGCGAGTGGCGTTGCCGAGAGAGTGTTCATCGCGTTTTGGTAAAAGTCGAGTCGCTATCTAGTTATTTAGTTGCGCTGTTTTCTGTACGTTTGGCGTGAATAGTTCAGGTTGAACAACAATCGTCTTTTTCTGTCTGATTAACATCTCTATTGTCCACTCCTTGTAAATACATTATATCACAATATTATATATTTTTGGGGGCTCGTCCGGGATTGGACAAGACAGAAAACGAAACGGTTTAACAGAGCTATTCGAGCTAGTTGTGAATTTACCCGTACGCGGTGCGGTAAAAGACGATATCGTTGACTGTTTAAGTTTGTGTAGTGTGAAAAATGGCAAACGTTGGGGACGAACGATTGTCGGGTGAAGAGGGTTCGACGCTGGAGGAGCTGAGGAGTAAGCTCGCGCGAATGAACCTCCCTATATCGGGTGCGAGGTCAGTGCTGATTGCAAGGCTGAATCGGGCGTGTAGGGCTGGACAATCGTATCCTAAGGGATCGACGGGCGGTGAAGAGCTAACCGGTCAACGAGATTTAGGAAACGTACAGAGAGCTGAGCGTGATTGTAACGAAGATGAAGATGTTGAGAAAATGAATACGAAGGAGTTGAAGGAGCGCCTCGCTAGTTTGGGTTTAAAAACGACGGGAAGAAAAGTAGAATTACGCGCACGGCTACAAGCGGCCATGGATGGTAACGACATATCGTCGGAAGAAGAAAGCGACGACGAAAGTGAGGATGAAGATGACAAGAAAAACGCAAGAGGATACAAGAGAGATACGCGAAGGGTGTATCAGGACCGTGATGAATATTGTCGAAGGGCATGTGTTGGTTCGACACTGAGTTTTAGAGACGTCGAAGATGCATTAGAGTCGTTTAGTGGCGACAAAGGTGAAAATGTCGAACGATGGTTCGAGTCGTTCGAGGAAATCGCTGATACGTGCATGTGGTCGGATGGGCAGAAGGCAGTTTACGCCAGGAAGCTGCTGAAGGGATCAGCGAAAATATTTGCGAGCTTCGAGTGTCATGCCAGGACTTGGCATGAGTTGAAGAGGGGGCTAGTGAAAGAATTTTCGAGGAAAGTCAACAGTAGGCAAGTACATCAGAAACTTGAAGAAACAAAAAAGGAGAGTGATGAAGCATGTTTGGCTTACATGTACCGCATGCTCGAAATAGCCAGCCATGTGGACATAGAAGAGGAAGCAAAGGTGGAATACATTGTGGATGGAATAATAGACGACGAGAACAATAAGGCTATATTGTACGGTGCTACGTCAATCAAAGAGTTGAGGAAGAGGTTAGTGATGTACGAAGAGCAGAAGAGTCGCAGAGCAAAGTCGATTGTGAAGCCGGCTAAAACCCAGAAGAACGGGAAGCCCAGTCAATCTGTAGATGCAATGAAGAAAAGAAGATGCTTCATTTGCGGTAGTGACGTCATCTAAGTGTTAAGTGTCCGGAGAGGGGAGAAGGTGTTAGGTGTTCCGAGTGCAGCGGATTTGGACATATTGCAGCGAGGTGTACGGCACGACCGAAAGAGACTTGCGTAGTGTCAAGATCCGAAAAGGGGAAGTATGTGAAGGAAGTAATCGCAGGAATTAAGCTTCTATTCTCTGAAATTACTCTCAAATCTCAGAGTCAACCCTTCAAATTCTCCACACTGGATCTTCGATTCTTAATATTTGTAATATCGTAGAATAGCTTTGATTGGAGATCGGCTGAAATTAGAAAACACCGTGTACGTCGTCTTTCGTGGTTTGTTTACATCCAAGAGCGCCTAGTAACAGTGACGCGAGAAAAGATAAGCAGCGTCAAAACAGAAGTACGGTTCCACATTTCAAGGAGTGGCAATCGAGAGGCCAGAGTATGTGAGCCGAAAAGTGTGCGTGTGTGTGTGTGAGAGAGGACGAGAGCAAGAGCGAGCACGACCGAGCAGGAGTGTATTGGCGAAGATCAGAGCTAATTGAGTCGTCGAAGAGTAGAGTCGTTAGAGGTTTCGAGTCGTCGAAGAGTAGAGTCGTGAGAATTGATAGAGTTGTTAGAGAGAGAGAGAGTGTGTGTTTTAGATTCGTTGTGACGAGAGTGATCAAATAACTGTAAAGTTATTTGATATAGATACGAGTATTGCATTTAGTTTCCGTTAAATAAATATCGTTCCCTGTCCAATTTATATTTGTATATTCAATTTAATATTAATAAATTGTAAGTAATCGGAAAAAAATTTCTATCCTTATCTTCCGATATTACATATTTGAAGCATAAATTAAAAATCGACACATTGACTACTTCAAAGAAATTAGCCCGAACGAGACATAACTCGTTCATCGTGGTTTTCGCGCGAAGTAAATATGCGGTTTCTCAATCGTTGTGAGATTCCAACGACGTTAATTCTGTCGAAACGGCGACGCGCGACGACGATCGCACATTCTGTTGCTAGCGAGTGCTTGCAAATCGCGAAAGGTATTTCAAGGTGTAATTACATCCACATCCAATTGGATCGCACCTTCGTTCGGTTGCTAGGTCAACAACCTTCGATGTTATTCAAATAATGCAACGGCTGGGGCAGCCGGTAGCGAGTCGTAAAAGTTTCAATAAAACACGTTCCTGCTAGTGAACGTATGTTAAGACTTACACCGAGTTTTATTTCGCTACGCCGTTTACTAGTTCGAAACGATCGATTGCATAATAGTAGCTGTTTCTTTCATCTCGGAAACACGATCGTAAACGGTGACAACGATCCAGCTTATTCCTGATCGTGTTAATTTCCACGCAAACTTTGTAAACATTATACGTCGCGACGCTCTCGTTGACGCGTCATTCCCTCCAACTCGAAAGTCTTGCAACTTTGTTGATCCGTTTTCTGTGTAAAATTGGTTACGAGCATCAGGGGACTTATCGTCGTAATCGGTAAATTGTTTATTAAGGATCTACAGCTTTTAAGGATTTCTCTCTAGAGATTTAGAGATTAGAAGTTTCATTAACGCGTTATCGTGTCCCTAACTCGATCTTTTTTCGTGTAAATTGGTCACGAGACTTACGAGCTTCGTTGTAAATAGAAGATTAGTAATATTTCGTAGTTTCGTGATAGTATATAGACATTTTAGTGCTTAAACGCGCAATTTTTAGTTCGCTTTTCGCTCGCATCGGCGCTATGAAACGGATCAATATCTCAACACTTTCCTTTAGTTCTACGAATCATCTTTCGACCGGCTTTTCTTGGCCTACCGTTTCCTAACGCTGTCCTAATACTATCGTCTTGCTGAGATCCTTTTTCCGATTGTATCTTCTGCTTATTTTATTATAAATCCGAACTTTCATTCACGTCGTATGTTTTACAGCGTTCCAATAAATGTAACCAGTAGGTGCTCTAATACTCAAACGCACCTGTGCGTATCTCTGCATATTTGCTGAAAAAAAAGATGAATCTTACGTTACATTTTCAATATGCGTAATAAGCCGAAAATTTCTCTGATGCTAATCCTTCGTAACAAAAGGATGGCATCACTATATGCATGAAAATAGCATTTGGCAATCGTTAGAAACACAATACATGGATATATATGTAGTTGCCAAATTAACCTTCGCGGTGTTCAAAGTGAACGGCTAGAAACGATTGATTTTCGCTATACGCGCATGGTTCGATTGCACCATAATTCGTTATTAAGACGTTTCGAGAGAGGCAAAGGATGTGGTGTCGCAACGTGTTGCGCTCGCACACGTTTATCCTTGGATAAAATTCCCGGAGCGCGTATTATCGCGTACGCCGCGCGAACGCGTTGAACCTTCGCGCAAACAATGAGAGCGTGAACGCGAAAAAATAGCGTTGAGCACGTAACATTCGGCCTGATATCGTTGATTGGCCGCGAATCGTCAACATGCACGGGACAGTTTTACGTAAAGACATTCGATCCGTACAATTATGTTAAGACGTCGACCATAGAACGTACTACGTTGATGCAATTAAAATTTCAATGAAACAGGAGAACGCGCTAATAACTAGTCACCCCGTTGTTGACCAGAACGTACAAATACTTTTGTTTAAGAGCTGCTCGTTAGTGTTTACCGCGTGCAGCGATTAAGTGACGAACAAATTACGTTCAAAGGGTATAGAGCTCGTTCTCGATTAAAATTCTCCTAACTTTCTAATGGTATTAGAAATTATAACTTGAACGTATGTACGCGACTGGCAATAAATATCAGGACAGCCGCGGATATTTAGTATAAATCGAATATGTGTTCCATTGTCCTTAATTTCTTTTATTATCGATTATTATTATTATAATTTTTATATTAATATTAATATTATTTAATATTTTAATATTAATATTATTTAATTTATTCTATTATTGATTCGTTCCATTCCGTTTACGTCATAATACGTAGCCTGCGGATTTTTACGCATATTTTTCAGAATATAAAGGAAGCGAAAAAAAAAACTAGAAGCTGGATAAAAAATTGTTTTACCTCGATTAAACGTTACAAAGCGTGCTACTTTCCGATGTTTTATATATTTCCATGTGTCACACGTGTACTTCGCAATTTTGCCCTTTCAGATTTCACAGAAATGCATAAAACTTCCGTGACCTAATTTTTTGGCACGTGCACGTGCTTCAAAATAAATTCGATGATATTAAATACCAGATTATAGGAACCAGAAATGAAGAGTTCTACAACGATGGAATGGGTAAATGATTGTAGATCAGACGAAAGACAATAGCAAACAACGATATAGCGATGATTAATTAATGGAAGATTTTTTCCTTTCAGTAAACAAAAATAGAACTTAACGAACTCAGTAATTGATAAATGATTACGTATAAGATAAGTGCATTTTCCAACTGTGAGTCATAGTTAACGTTTAGTTTAACCTAGGTAGGATCTTAGCTTTGGAGTAAATAAGTATAATAGTAGCAGAAAATCGATAGAATTGTTAAAAGGCTGTGACTAATCCTGGTCGACTGGTCAGTTATCTGAATCTATTGTTATTTTGCTAGTATACTTTTCGAATCATTTTCAGCTATTCTATGGGCAAGCATTCGTTTCTTTCGCGCATGCCACGTATCATTCGCTCATTAACTCGTTTTTGAAAGCTTTTACCGGCGAATGAAAAACGTAACGTACACTTGCATAATGCGTTCGAAGTGTTCGTTCGTTCAATATTCATGTAAAGGTTAGGCGATACGCGTGATAAGTCGCGATGCTACGAGATGTGATTAGATGCGGATGTTAATATCTTGTAAATACCTTTCCTCGACTATGATAATCATCGAACACTAAGAATTTCGCAAATCGATGCAATTAATCGGTGATCTTGTGGGAAGAAATTTCGATATCACGATAATGTTAACGATAGTATGTTAATTACGACTAGTACCGTTACTGTTACATTGTTTCATAATTAGTATTAGTTTAATATAGTCAACGACTCCTCCGCAAGCATCCGTGCAAGTGTTATTTATTATTATGCTCACCTTCTATTGGAAAGTTCTTGCCTTGCTCAGCAAGTCTTTTTGATTTTTTTCCTGTAGAACTTCCGCGTGTTACCGATTTTTATGCTATGTACGTGTTTGTAGGAGAACTTTTTTGAGCCGCGAAGTTTTCTTTCGACGATTCAACGATCGAAAATCAAAGAGAACCAATGTTCTCTCTTTCGATAAGGTATGTGATGATAGCCATTGCCAAAATTATTGATATATTTATCTGGTTGAAGACAATCTAGCAAATTATACAGCAAGCCTAATGAAATAATAATAATCTTTATCATTAAATTGCGCCATTATTTCATAATTTCATTGAAGGATAATAGAAATTCACGAAGCCTTCAAATTGGATTTCATATTATAATAATGTAAACATCGTTTGACGGTATTATCTGGTTGTGAATAGGGTTGATTTGATTCAGACAGCGCCAGTCATCATGACATCGACTTCCTATCTCGTTATGTAACATTCATCAGAATAACAGACGCAATTACCGTCACTGAATTATCTTAATGACATTCGTTATTAATGAGTAAATGTTTTCGACATACGTCGGAGGTCGCAAATCTTGGATCATCTTTCTTTATTATCTGTTTAGATCCAATCCAGTTCCTTCACAGAACTTCTTTCCCTTCAATTTACCTAATTTAATAATTCTTCAAAATTTTCTCATTTTCATTTCTCATTGCATTGTTTATTATATATTCTACAAACCCGTATGAACACAACGCAATAAATTGACACGATAAAAGCGTTGAGATAATAACCACGAGACAATACTCGACAATAATAATACGAGACAATAATAATCGAAAAGGCTGATGAAACAAAGGAATGAGTAATTTGTAAAGACAGGAAAACAGCAATTAACGTACATCCAGCTACAATTGAAAATAACTTTCTTCGCTTTAAATGAAATTCCAATCAAATACGTTTTATCAGACTCGACTAACAATCAATATTATTAGCTCAACAAATACTCGAGATTCCCAATGTTTTTTGTCGAGTTTCAAATAGAAAGTTAATTACTCGCTTGTCGGAACGTCCATCGGCATCGAAGACCGTGAACCAATCTACGTTATCTTCTCCTTCGTTTCAGGCTGTCGCTGGCGATACCAGTCAACCGCGAAGGTTACTCGAGAAATTTTGCTAAATGGAAGCCACGTACCGGACCCATCGTGGCCAACGAAAGATTGCCAACAAGGATGGGAATTTAATTATACCACCGTCCCTTATGCGTCTGTGGCATCCGAGGTGACAGAAAAAGTTCGACTTGTAATTTCCTGCTTTTTGAATATTTTATCTGTTCCTATCAATCAATCCCTTTATACTGTGTATGTCGTATTCGATTATTTGCATGATCTATTTCGATAAAAAATAAGCGTAGTGTGCAATTTTTGGAAAGAAAGAAGAACGATGGAAAGGGTCGAATAAACGTTTGTGGAAAGATCGATAGTTCAGAAGTGGGAAAATTAACAATGTCGATTTCCACAGAGGAAAATTATAGTACGTAACAGAATTACTAGTACATATTGCAGTAATAATTAGTGCATGTAGTGAAATTACAGAATACATTCTAAATTCAAGCGTTACATTGCCAAATAAAATACAATCTGAAAATGAAACTGAAAATGAAAATACCGGATTGAAAAGAAACTTTAATAAAACGTTATAACGAGCAACAGCGCGAACACACAGATTTGTTCGACATAAATTGCAAGACTTTTTGCTCCAGTGGATTTCCATGAACTTTGCGTCGCTCGTCAGGAGGAGAATTATTCATCGAGGGGTAGGAAGCATCCAGAAGAAGGACGCGAGAACGCGCAGGGTCTTAAGCTTCTCCTTCTTTTTTCCTCAAAGGGAAAGGAAAAAGGACAGAGGCGCGCTTCATTAGGAATTTCGAAACTTTGATCGAAAATTCGTTTAATCGAGGCGTTGAAATTGCTATAAGATTCCCGTGATGCTGATCGTGATCAGAAGTAAATCATTCGACTGTAGTTTTCTGTTGCAGCTGGGATGGGTTTGTCAGTATGATGCACTGCCAACCATAGCTCAAAGTATCTTCTTCATCGGCGCTATCTTCGGAGGATTAATTTTTGGATGGGTTGCTGATCAATATGGAAGAATACCAGCTTTGCTCGGAGCTAATTTAATGGGATTTCTCGCTAGGGTGGCTACTGCGTTCACGGGTAGCTTCTGGCAGTTCACTTTGTGTCGTTTTTTCGTTGGATTCGCCTTTGATAATTGCTTCACTATGATGTACATATTAGGTAACCGTTTTTCAATAATTTCTTTTTTGCCCTGGAATTGAGTTTGAAAGCCACACAGTGGCTACAAAAAGTACTTGTACGTATGTATCCTTATTTCCCAATGAAGCGTCTCTCTTCCTTTTTTTTAAATCAGTTTTTACGTTTCATTTTGATAGCATTAATTATTTATAAGCATGTATGAAAGTATTACAAATGATACGAAAGCTAATATTTTAATCAGTCTTATCTTAAGACTTAGTCTTAATTAATTGGTATATATATAAATGCTGTTCTAAATACGATGGTGTACAGTTACTTTTTGTAATTACTGTAAGCAGAAAGATCTCTAAGTTTAAATAACAAAGTAATCTCTACAACATACTGTAAAACTGTTGTTATGCTTGATTTACGACTGACGTTTCTACAAGTATATGAATTTTGCAACAGAACTCACGTTGCCATGCAACAATTTAAATGAAATTGAAAACCATTCAAAGTTACGAAGAAAGATGCTTAAATACATATGAATATACATGAGGTCATACATATTTATTTTTTAACTGCGGCGTTTATATCAAAGAGAGGGAGAGAGACAGAGAAAAATTAATTTTCCTGTTTTATAAGAATTTCATGCAAGATAAAAATATGAAACTTTAAGATAGTTGGATTTATATATACCATTGAATATTTATAATATTTAAAGGTAGTTAGTTCGCAATCATTTTCTATACTAATATTTTCCCTCTATACTCGCGATCAATTATAATTTTGTTTTCTCTTTTAACGAGACAATATTCTGATTACAAAGGATTAGTTGTTCAAAATTGTTTTTCATTTCTGGACAACTATAGCATACCAGGGTTTTCATAAACTTTCACTTCCCAACGGAAAGCGAAGGTAACGAATGAATGGTTCTACAACGAACGCTTCCACAACTATAAATCTATGTATATATATACATACATGTATATGGTTTTAATTAAAATGAACATCTTCTTCTAGCAAACTTATTTAAAATTCGTAAAAATATCACATAATAATATAAAACAATCAAGTAACATTTTAAATATTCCATTGAAAATTCTAATAAATTGTTTAATATAAGATCGATATAATTCATGCTGAATTCATTGTCTGATATCCATAATACAGGCAATTTATAATACAAAATTTTATTATAACTCTACATGAAAAAATTTCAATTATAATACTGTAGAAATATATTTTCCAGTTATTGTTCTAATATCAATATACTGAAGAGAAAATCTAGACTAGTCTCTGTCTTGAAAGATATTTTATACCCTGAAAGTACAGCGTTAAGACCCTGATTGAAACTTTTGAAGAGACTCTGTTGAAACGTAAGAACGCTGATTGAAAGTTCATCAGACGAGTCATTGAAACGAGTTTTCTTGATCGAATAGCAAGTTTGTCCTGCAGACAGCATTCCAATTGTGAAAATCGAGAACAAAGAAACTCAGGTGACGTGCATTAACCCTGAATCGATGACTCAAGCCGAGGTTGGAAAAATTTACAATTTGTTCGACAAAACAAGGCCAAGTTGACGAGATTCGTGGCTGGTTCGTTAATGATTTGGCGTTCGAATTTTCTTATTTCTATTCTAATTATCAAGGTCGATTAAACGATTGATCACGAATATTCGACGGAAATATTGAGAGAGAAGGCTCGATCTGTACGAGTGTAAATCGTATTTTAATCAATGACTTGAGAAAGTGAGATATTGATTGAAACTAAGATAAGTGATACTAATTCGTTTCGAGCGCGTAACAAATTACATCATCGGATTCATTGATTTGCAAATAATTCTATATTCAGTTCCGTATTTATAATCGAGCGTAGCGAAGATAAAATGAAAGGGACGTGATTATCCGAGGGTCTCACAACTAGAGGAAAATCGATGGAAACGAGGAAATCCTTAATTGTAGAAACTGCGTAGAAAATACCGTGGAAAATATCATATATATTTTAATAGAAATATTTTTGTACTTTTTTTTAAACATTAAAACTTTAGAGCTTTAGAAGCTTTATGTATTAGTATACGTATTTATACAGACTTTGAAATTCATAACAAATTTCTCTAGATAGATGCGGATTTTTTGTATTGTTTCGTATGTATACTTGTGTCACTTTTCTTTCTAACGATATTTAGTTAAAAAGTTCGTCTATATCATTTATAATAGATTTTGTTTTTATTTATATTAATGTTAATTTTATATTAATAAAAATCGCTGAAATTTTTAGTATCATCATTATTTAGTATCATCGAATTTCTTTCTTCTTTATGTTCCATATTATTATTAAAATTCTCTAATAAACATTCAAATATCCTATAGAATATTTCCATTATTTTTCACGTATTATTTGCAGTCATATTTTCCATATTTTATTATCGATAAAGTTTGAGTTGGTTCTTTAAATTCCTATTCAACATTCCAGCTAACCAGTCGATATCAATAACACGTGCCTTTCTTCCTGCCAGGATTTATAACTTATTCAAGCAGAACCTCACTCGACCAGCTCGTTGAAAGCGTAGAATTCGATCAACTTCATACAACTCACATACAAACTGCAGATAATGCTAACAGTGGGAGGAAAATATGAGACTGCAAAGCGTATAAACCTAGTAGTTTATAAAAGCATTTACATATTTACCACAGAAAAATTATATGTATGTAGAATATGTGTTACATAAAACATTCTGAAATTTCATTAGCATTGTAATGATTATATTGGTAAAGTTTGAAACATTTCTGAAGATGCACATAGAAGTTACGAGATATTTAATGCAAGCATTTATTTAGTACAAATATACAGCATAAATAGTTATCTTAAACATGTAATAAATGGTTATCAAATATCGGGATTTATTAATATAATAAATGTTTGACTATTTTTATAATTAAATATTTTTATAATTACTGTGAAATATATAATTACGCTAAATAATTTTGTATCTTGTATATAGATTTTTAAATTTACTTAATTGAAACTCTGCATTATAATAACCGTATTTATAATTCTGACGTCATATTCGATATAATTATTATATGACTTTATTACGATCCTAATGAAATTCCAATATATTCATGAATATATAACGGAAACGTAATAATACTTTGTTGTACTAATTATGATACCATCATATATAATAAATATAAATAAATAAAAAATGTCTATAAATGCTAAGATACTTTTACGAGCCAACAGGCGAGAAGGAAGAAACGAAAGAAAAGAAAGAAGAGAACGAACGTTAATCAGTTTCGAAACGTTAACAACGTCCTTGCGTTGGACGGTGCTCGCGTTTATCGATTGGTCGCATTGCGAGATATCGGTCAGATTATTATTATTAATACGATCGTCTGTAATTTATCTTTGCTAACTGTGCCGCACGGAATCTTCGTTTACAATAAATGAGTTGTCGCTTTTGATCGAACGGTAACACGATATGAAATTACAGGGTGACGGAAACAGCTGGGAGAAAAGCGAATACTTTTTCTGCGCGAATAATGTAATGTTAAAGGCAGTAAACCTTGAGAGGCGAAGTGATGAAACGAGTGGTCTCAGAGAAGCTTCTTTACGTCTTCTTCTCCTTTCTGTATCCTTTCTATGAGAATAATATCTCGTCTTCAGAAGAGATCTCCTCGCCCTATCTACGCGTTGTAAAGGCAATACAAACTGAATGATACATATATTTAAAAAACGATATTTTGTTGGTTTTATGAATATTGATTTTTATAACGTGAGGTTCTTCTACTCTTATTTTCTATTAAATTAATGATACATATATTTTAGAATGGCTGTTGCAATGGTGATGATGATAATGGTGTTGATGATTTGCGAAAGAAGATGTTGAAAATTACAGACAGCATAAATAATATTTAGATTTCATGGAAGTTGATTTTTGTAATGCGAGATTCTTCTATTCTTATTTTTCATTAAATTTCTATGTAGAAAATTATTAAACATTTGGATATAACTGGGAGATTATTTCCGTTCATGCGTACCGAGTTACTCGATGGTCTCGTACCGAAGCTGATAACCAACCCAGATTTTCAGGAAAGCGATTAATAGCTTAAAATTTATTCGTGCGAGATAACAATCCAAAATGTAGTTAAAGTTTTTAAGCATTGTTTGTTAGGATTACGAGAAAATGATGAATTAACAGTTATGTATAGACACGTTATATATATGTAGGAGGTCCAGAGCGTATTGGGAAAATTTACGGCGAATTAAACAGGAAATTCCGAGATATCTGCTCAAAATATCTGATTTGTGGAATTATCCTATTAATTAATTAATTCAGGTAATAATTAAAAATTAATTCAGGTAATTTTAGAGAATAGAAATATCTGAAACCCGTGATTTAAACGAACGTTCGTCATTTTGGTTTATTATGAATTATAAATTGGTTCATTATGAAGCATGAAAAGTAAAAATCAATGGTACAAAGTGATCTTAAATAAGGAAGCGAGTTCCATGGTAAACATGGTTCGAGCATCGCAATTATAATAAAGCAAAAAAAAAAAAAAAAGAAACAACCACTGAGCGGTAATTATCTGGAAGCCACTAGTTACAACTGATTGAAGGTGATTCCGGATTAGAAGCAAGCCACTATTAAGTGGCTAACACGGTTGCTTCATTAAGAGCAATCACTCCCTATTTTACGGCAACTACAAATAGACGTTGTTCACTATGATCTATTTCCACGTGTTTATCGCATCTTGTCCTGTTATGCGATTAAAGAGTTACAACCTTGCGTTTCTAATTTATTGGACGTATACGCACCAGACATTAATTTCGTCTACGTATTCGTGAAATTGCGAGATTCATTCATCGCGAAGGTCAGTTCAATTGTTCAAGATAACTTCTCATCGTTTTAATCTGTTTTCTTGTACGAAAATAGAGTAATATTTACTTGTCATTGCACTGTGGATATATATCGATATGTTCGTTCAGGAAGTCAATTGTTTTCATCGAATTAGACTCGACTTTCCGTAGAGAATGTTCGTTTCGACATAAATATGTATCTCAGGCTTATCGATCTTTCAATATCTACCATAAATAGCTTAACAAGGTAACACACGCTCGTGTTTGAATTATGTAAATGATCCTTTGACTCTAACGATCCGTTTATTCACAGTTAATTTATGATATTGCTAGTTACGCGTGATTCTACCTTTTGTATCTTTAAGAAATACAGGGTGATTGGTAATTGGTGATACAAGCGGAAAGGGGGTGATTCTACGCGAAAAAAGAAGTCGAAAATATAGAATAAAAATTTAAAAATTTAAAAATTTAAAAATTTAAAAATTTTAAAAATTTTAAAAATAACGTCAATTGAGACAACGATCTACAGTGAGATCCGTTATAACGAGACGTGATAAAGTGCACGCGTACCGAGCGAAAATTCAAAGTCGATTTTCTCGAAAACAAAGCCTCAAACGAAAAATTTTTATTCTATATTTTCGACTTCTTTTTTCACGTAGAATCATCCCCTTTCCGCGTGTACCACCAGTTACCAACCACCCTGTATAATTCGTAAATAGAAACGTATTCTTGTCGATAAGTATCGAAACACTTACGGAAATTTAAATGGGCTTGAACAATCATCGGGAAATTATTAAAGTCCTTGTTATTAGATCTAAACACGATTTAATCGTAGAACTAAACACGTTTGTTAAATTAATCTATATATTGTATATCTACTTTTTATATATTTGTAACTCAAATTTTTCTTCTTCATATTGCGTTAAGTTGCCCCAAAAGTTTCTTTCGTTTTATATTATTTTATTGAATTACGTATGATCTATTTTGTCCCAATGAATATAATTCAATAAAATAATATAAAACAAAAAATAGTATGCGTCTATTATCTCCTTACGAGACGAAAGAAATTTCTGCGACAACCTAATATATTGTTCCATTCTTTATTCACAGAATATTTCTTTCACAGATGATTCTTCTAAATATTATGTTTTTTATTCCAGTATTAGAATACGTTGGACCAAAGTGGAGGACATTCGTGGCGAATATGTCGATCGCAATATTCTTCACATTTGCAACTTGCATTCTACCCTGGATCGCCTATTATTTGGCCGATTGGAGGATGACCTGTATTGTCACCTCAGTTCCTCTTGTTCTAGCCGTAGGTACGCCATGGTTGATACCGGAAAGCGCTCGATGGCTGGTTAGCCAAGGTCAGATAGACAGGGCCATTAAAATCCTTGGCAAATTCGAGCGAATCAACGGCACCAAGGTGCCCGATGACATCTATAGACGATTCCGGGTAAATAAACCGATTACCGCAATCTTTTCCGTATTTTCTACTTTTATGATCTTTCCTGCTTTATGTGCGTTCTATAAATACCAATTTATATGCCTTTAAGCATATCATATAATCATTTTCTTTGAATAGAAGTCTAATTGGGTCTTTTACGTAATGAAAATTTGTTTACAACCTAGTAATTTTATATCTTATTCATCACCTAAATTGCCAGCGATAAATTGCTGTCAATTCTGTTATTGTCTGTTATTGTCTATTTCTGTAATGTTATTTATTGAATTTGTATATTGTTTTTATCTTTGAAAATTTTTATACAAATAGATTAAACATTTGGAAACTGCTCAGTCTATGAATAGATCATGGCAATATTAACGATATAAGGAGATAATCGACTTTCAGAGGTTTGATGTTTTATAAAGTAAAATGAAAAAATTTGCGAACGTCCAAGTAAACTATTTCGAAAGGATCGTCTCATACAAATATAACATAAACTTTCTTCCGGATTTTATCGTAATCTTTGTACACATAACAGGTTCACATAAATTTGTAAGAAAAACAGACAAACGACATTAACTAGTTAAAAATTTGCTAATAACAGGAAACCTGTGCCAGAATCTGCAAAGAGGAGGAAGCAGACAAAACGTACTCCGTGTTGGATCTATTTAGAACGCCACGACTACGGAATATCACGATTCTATTTATTGTTATTTGGTTCGTATCGCTATTAAACAGATATCAAATAGATTGACGTAAAATCGGAATTGTATCTTGTAAAAATCTCACGAACAGTTTTATATCTTTTGTCTAAAAATACTTCATTTCTGAAGCAAGGAATTTGCTTCTCACATGAAATATGATAGCGTGCTTTTCTTTATCATATGAAATTGTTTTACGATATATAGGATGGCGATTTCTTTGGTGTTCGATGGTCACGTACGAAACGTCGATAATTTAGGCCTGGACGTGTTTGTTACGTTCACGATTGCTGCAGCAACCGAGCTGCCTGCTGACACGTTCCTCGCGCTCGTTCTTGATCGATGGGGCAGAAGATGGCTGGCGTGTGGTTCCCTCGTCATTTCTGGTATCTTCAGCATCTGGGCTTCTGCCGTTTCCAATAGTTCGTACATTTCGTTTTTATATATTCACCCTTCTATATTACTGATCAATCTTCTAAATAACCTAAGTCGATAATTTTGACTTAATCAGACGAATATTTTTCATTCGTATAACATTGTGCTTTTTGAAAGGAAGAAAATGTATATTTTGGAATATTTATAACATGCAAATGCTTGTAGATTATTTGCTACATTGCTAGAATAGTTTCCAAGCCCTATCATGTATCCGTTGTATAGATATTTTATTTCCCCTTCTACTGCTTTGATCATAAGATCGCTTCGTATTTCCGCATATATCAAAGGGCGTTGAACATTTTTGCAAGGTTATTGCAAAATGGAGGATACTATCGAAGGCTTATTGCTGTCACTTGTACGTTCTAACTGGAGTGTCCTTTAAATAATTTGCTTCTTATTAGATCCTTTTTGCAAATAGGAAGATAATATTTTTGGGACGTGAGGATTGTTAAATAAAAATGTAATGTAATCAGATGTAAATTGTCATTGGAATAGAAGAGTTTGTTTAGAAGAAATGATCATGAAATACACAAAATGTATCGTGCGTAATGTGTAAATAATAATTAATTCCAAAGACAATTAATGAAAATTTTAAATAATAGAGCACCATACCTCCGGTTCCTGCTTATTTTGACACTGTGCAGAATGTCACACGATTGTTGCCTTTTTTTTTTAAAGATTATTCAGTTAAGAAACAAGCACCAATAAAAAAGCAATTATAGTTAATTATTAAAAAATCCAAGTAGGTATTACATAAATAAAATTATCAAGGAAGATATTTATCGTAAAGATTGTGTGCTTATGAAAGAAGTAAACGAAATTATTGTAGCTCCATAGTAATTTGTATGAATCTTTGAATCTTGTTTAAATAAAATTTTCGATAAAAATTTGATTCTATCAGTGAACGATTACTACAGTTAATTACTGGATAATTAAAACAAGTAAGTAAAATTATTGTTACAATAATCCCGACAAATTCGTGATATTATTCAACTAGAATCGTTAAGAAAAAATTCGACACCGTTAGCGAACGCCATTTTACTTTTACTTCACGAAGGCCAACGTTATAAACGTTGAATCAAGAGCAATCATTTTCAATATAAAATATAAAATGAATCCTTAATTTGCCGCCAATTAAACTCTTTCCCAACCACCTTCGTCTTCTAAGAAACCTTTCATACCCCAAAGAGAAATCCCCTTTTGCACAAACTCGCTTTTTTTCAACCATCGTACAACACGATATGATATTTACACCGTGCAAATTTACACGATTCAGATCTCAATCTTGCAAATCATTTCGAAAATAGATCGATGATTAAATCGATTATAAAATCGTCCCTGCAAGTTTTAATTGATTAATTATTTCTTTATTTGATGAAATATTATTTATTATTTAAATATCGTTAATTTACTGGCGTTCAATGAAATTTCTCGTAGAATTAAGTTCGTTTAAAATATTATTAATTTAATGACATTTTTTGTAAGATAATTGCGGTTAGATTTGATCTTTCACGAAATCTACGAGATGATCGCGTTCGATTAATCACCGATGTAGCGCATATGTAAAACATTTAAAACAGTCCATACATAGATGTTTCATAAGTGTAGATGGTTATTTATTACGGTTCTGTGTAATTAATGTTCGTTGCGATTACCACGAACTTAGATAAAAAAAAGAGTATTAATGACGAGAGAACCGGAAGTGACCAGTCCGTGACATAACTGTTATTTTCTAGGGGCTTGGTAACATTTGCATAAATTATTTCGCGTATACTGTAACGCACTTTACGTTACAACGGTATGCCGATGGACACGAGAAAAGAATTTTTCTGCCACAAATTGAATGGCATTTTTGGCGATAATGATTGTGTGGAATGATGATTACTTTAATTGAGATTCTAATCGAGATTTAAGTGATATATGAAGTTTGTACTTTCCAATAGGATACATGGAGAAAAATGTCTTCGAAAGAGAATATGCTATTTTTGAATACACCATTTTTTAATAAGTCTAACAAATTCTGGATCTTTTAATTCACAAGGTTGCAAATCTCCAAATTGTTCATTCTGAATTTTCGAATCTTCTAGTCTCACGATCTTTGAATTTTCTAATCTTCGAATCATTAAAAATCCTAATTTTCATAGAATTTTCAAGGAAGCTATAAAATAAAAATATAAAATATAAAATAAGAAAATTTGAAAAAGATACATAATGCGTTCGATCCAACACCATTTGCTCATAGTAAAAAAAAAAAAAGATAAAAGAAATTGTATGCAAAATAGGTAAACGTATTATAGTAAGTATTAGTCAATTATAGCAGATTGCTATCATTAATCAGTAATTATCCGAGTCGTAGCTGCATCTGTATATACATGAAGTATACAACACTGAAAATACATTTTCCTTAACAAAAATACTGAATAAACACATTCCTACGTAGCAACTAGTCAGCTGTGATAAATTGTTCGCTTTGAACAACGATCGACTAAGTTAGCATTGATTTCCGGATTGTGCGTAAAGCGTGCAATAAAACGAACACGTGTTTATCCCTAACGTTAAGCCAGGACCACCTAAATTAATACGAATTTTCCCATCAGGTACCGTCCTTATTCTGACAAAAAAATGCAAGCGATATTTGTGCATGTAAATAATTTGTCTGTGTGTATATATAATAACTTATATGAAAAAAGTATTGCGATATTTCTCGTACATTGCTAGATATAATGATTTTAAATAATTCTGGCTCAAAAATTCGATTAAGAATTACATTGCAATTTCTAGAAAATTGTTACAACATTAAAAAAGCGAGATCCCTTAGAATATGGTATATCAAAAAAATCTTACAACCAATAATTTTACGATTAAAAAATGTAAGAAACCTCCCCAAAGTAATCGATCCGTGAAATTAATGAGAAACGTATGCTCCAGCAAAAGCTACGCGTGAATATTGAACACAGCTTCAAAACCGACCTTTTCCGATTGAAAACGCATAGCAGAGTAGCAATAACTCGTCCACCGACGCACCAATGAAAATGGAGGCTCGTAACGATCGTCATAACTCGAGTGACTTAACGATCTCAGGACGATCGTTATCGACCGATCGCTTCCGTTCCGGCCTGGACGTTTAACAACGAGGACAAGCGTGTGTCAAACGTTCTCGGTAACCGGTTACACAAAAGTGCGCACCTTGAACAACTATTACATCCCAGAACTAATTAATAAGAGCGATCATGGCTAGCATGGATACATATAGTTTGCATACATGATTTTTCCCTGCGGGGCCAGTTTTCTCGCCTTCAAATCGATCAGGGAAAGCGATCGTGATCACGATCGAGCCATTGAAATTCATTCGATGCACACGAGATACAGCATAGCGTTTTGATCTCGCGGAACTCGCACAAACTTATAGACTCGTAACAGTACAAAGTGGAACGATCGTTTGGTTTCACTTCCAACCGTAAGTCTTCCTATTGATTGGTATTCTTCTTGGTCGTAAGGGAAAACGAAGAAAAGAAAGGAAAGAAATCTGTTATTAATATTGGAATACCATCGTTTTCGAGGAATTATCGTTCTATTTATTTATTTATAATGGCGTTATCGAGTTAATTGTTTCTTAATATGATACATTAAAACACTTATTGTAGTCGATAGAAACAGAAATTTTATTTAAGATTGCAATCCCAATTATCTGATTTTCCTGACGGACAATTTATATGGATCGATTGGAATTCATATAACAAGAGTTCACCAATTTTCTTCGCTACTCATCATTTTTCGTTCGCGTGATACGAGCTCACGTTCAAGTGAGTGCTTCAAATCGGTAAAAGTTCGATTAATTAATCGAGTTCTACCATATTTAACGCGAATAAGCTTTTAAGCGAAATAAAAATTTGTTGTAATACACAATGAGTAAGTTAGATTAATTATCGCTTTATATGATAAAAGTCCATGGTCCAGCGACAACATTGGAATTATTTTTTTCTTATTCATCTTGGAATTTATGATTGTTTACGGCGTTCTTTTTTGCGACAAATTGAGCTTATGGAAGTAATTTCTCTTCTAGAAAAATTGAACGCTAACGCCGTGTGCCAGGATAATGTGCAAGAACTAGTGTACAAAGAGTTGATCATTTTGGCTTCTGAAAGACTATATGAGTCACGGTTGTCCTATTCTTGTTGCTTAATTGCAGTGTTTGACCACCTGTTCTAGAATAGTGAGTTTACCTCTCACTGATCGGCATCGATTGGTATTTTGTAGTACAGTGCTTTGTTAGTCGATCGTGGCATTTAAACATACCAAGTTCACAGAGAAGAAGGCAGTTTTCTAAGTTTACGTTCTTTAGAAAAACATAATTTTGTCATGAAAACGTCCGACCTTTTGATACCCATCTAAATATGTTATACATAGTCTCGATAAATATCACGATAATGGATAAGTATATATAGTCGCGTTTCTGTTATAGTAAAAGTGAACACTGATGCTATCGAAAACACTTGTATATTTTTAGAAATTCCAAAAACAACAAATCCGATGTCAGTGATTTTATCTGATTTGCTAGTTTCTAGCGTTAAGATTGAATACACAGCTGGCAAATTTTCTATTTCAAAGATCTATTTAACTTTGTGATTAAACAGCTTTCTACAAAGTTTTGCGGATTTGTTAGTTATCTTCGAAAGAATAAGCAAGCTTTAAAGGACTTTGATCTAGTAAGTTTATTCCTCTTCAACCTTATACTTAATCATAAAGTAACGCTATAATTAGAAAATCAACATAAATGGATTTATCATATTTCTTCTGTCTAACCTTCTTTAAAATAATTAGCTGTTAAATGAGCCAGAGTTCTAGGAAATCTCTGATGCTGTTGATCTTCAACGAGATACAGATATCTGACAGATACTATCAAAATTCTATAGACGTCTATCCTTCAACTCTCAGCATACCAATGTTTATGCCATCATCGACGTTTCTTCACAAAGGGTCCTTAAAGAACTTTATGATTCTGTTACTCCTAAGTTACTTTGTACTGTTATATTTTTGTCATAATAGTGCCTACTAGAAATGTTTACCTAGTATATGAGTTTCACTATTATTACCATTCTATCGTATGTTGTACTCGGAGTTAGTTACAGTTTCTCAGAAACGTCTAACTTACTCTTAGTTATTCTGGCACAGACGCTGTGTTTCACTTACTGAAAAAATAAACAAAAGAAGCAAAATGATGTACGTAATATACTAAAACATTGTAAGATACCGTGGTAATTTTTCTATTTCTTGTGTAAATCATTTCAACTTGTTTTTTAATGTTTTTATTCCTAATTGGTACACCGAAATGGATGTAGCAAATGTATATCACGGTATTATCCAAATAGCCTAATATCCGAACGTTCTATTATCCAAACACAATATTTCTTCGTAACGAATGCCCTTTTCCGTTTCAAATATGTACATACGTATGTCGTCAGTGTTCATACACAATGTACTCTTTCCTTGATTTGATTCATTGAATTGTGATTATACGAATTTGGTATGAAACTAGGAAGCGGTCTAACTATCGCAGGAAAATACGATGTAAACGAGAAAACTGGAAAGTGATGTAAGCGCAACAAAATTAGAAAAATACACGATATTGGAGAAGCCAGAGTCACAGACATTAAAGAAAGAAAAACATAATTGAAAATTCTTCAAAGCACGTAGATTCCTCGAATGTTGGCAACGGTAGAAAGCCGCAAGTATTCTGATGTAATGAAATGTTTCACGTAGACGATAATAATGGCGATTTTATATAAATGAAAACAGCAGACGAAAACTCTAATAAAAAGATATCTTCTCATGCCGAAGCACTCGTGGCACTCGTAGAAGAACTCCGATAATTCGAAGTACGATAAAGAACGTAACTCTGTGTAGTTATTTACGTTGAAAAAATTATCTGATTATGGATTCATAAATATTTAAAGAATCTGTCGATTACTCTTAAACTGTATTTGGATAAATGAAATTTCGTCTTCCTATTATTTCAGAAAAGAGAGGCTCTACTACATTGTCTGCAGTATGTTTCTAATAATTAGTAAAATATCTGAACTAAATCAATGTAGACGTGAAAGTCACTGCACATCAGTATATTAAAGGTCAACACAAATACACTGACTGTCACATCACGAAGACATTTTAAAGAACTAATAAGGACAAAATTGTTTATTTAACAAGTCAAAATCTCGATCAATTAACGGACCACCATTATATCGTGATATTTAACGAAACTTCCAATCTTAAGAGCCATATATTATTATATTATAGCAGTGTTATAGCAGTCATTGGCTCGGATTTTAATTAAATTGGTCGTGAAAGTGAGAAGAGACCGAGTAATCACGAAGAAAAGGTATGTATGTAACTTGATCGAAGCAAATACCAAACTTTTAGTTGTTATCTTCAACGAGGGAAATTTGGTCATCTAAGTAGGTTATCGACGCAAGTGTTAATGAGAGATAAAACACGATTGGAGCAATGAAAGAACTTCATTCTTTTTCCTTCTTCGCAAAATAGCAAATATACAGTAGCTCACATGAAAATATCTGAATATTTGTGCAAACATTTTTTAAATATATCATGTGTATTATGTTCGCGATCAATGAATATCGCAGTAGCTCATATATGAGTTTTCAGATTGACTAAAAATTTGACTGACCTACAATAGTCATGTCTCATTCCGATACTAAAGAAATTTTTAAATATTTTATGTAACGCATACAATAAAGATACGTAAGTTATCTATGCTAAATGCTGAAATACTTATAGAAGTCCTTTATGGATATAGTAGATATTATAATATGTGTGTTAGGCGAAACATTTTGAAGTTTAATTATCACCGTAATGAGACACGGCTAAGGTAACACAGGTACGGTTATATCGAACAAGTTTTTCCCGATATACTTCATAATGTTCCGTGTAACAGATAACATACATTATACACCAAAGCCTTTTACGACCAGCGTTCAAATACTTTCACGACGAACCACTGTACCAAAATTCAAGTCTCACGCGACACATCGATACGAATGATCGGTGCAAACAAACGTTTACCTTTTCCACGATCGTCCGAGAGCAACGCGAAACTTCACTAGGCGTATCACAAATCTCGTCGTGGTTTTGTTTCTAAAACGAGAAACTCTCTGCAGAAGTCACAGAAATAAAATGAAATCTAGCTTCTTCACTTTTGTCCGACTCGATAAGTCGATTTCGAACAAACTTTACTCTTTTCTTCTTCTTCTTCTTCTTCTTCCGGATGTCTTTTCACTGTTTCAACAGGATAAAACGGAAATTGGAAAAATAACAAAAAAAATCGCGGATCGCAACGACTCTCGTGATCCTGTGATCCAAGTCCAGGACACGTGCTCGATCTCGATCGTCACAATGATCTTGGGTGCACGGATCCTCGATTTTTCGGATGCCGCGCTACATCGTCGTTTAAAAGGGGGCACGCACCGACTGTTCGCCGCGTGGACAATTAGCGGGGCTTTATAGCGTGTGCAAACGAAAGCGGAGCCCCACCAGCGTCGTGTGTGCGGCTATTGGACGATGACTTTGGTCTCCGTGGATCGTCCCGTCGACAGCAACGCCGAAGTCGAAGACGTCACTGGAGAACTGCGGGGATTTTACGATTCCAAAGAGCCGCTTCTCCTGTTGCACCGCGACCGTTGGGTTTTCTCGTGACTCGTTTGCACGCTTTTTGCCCTTCTCGCTCTTCTCACTACCATCGCAATCTTCTTTCTCTCTCGTCGCTTTGTCGCGACACGTATACGCGACCGGAAAGCGAGAAACATAAACTGGTGACGCGCAGGTGAGTGTACCTTCCGAGAACGTTGCGACGTTGTTGCATGGTTTGATATGTTAGTTTGTTAACTGTGTTTGGTTAACTAACTTAATTCGCCTATTGGTGACTCATGGAAATTTGAGTGATATTACGAGGTGAAGTTGCGGAGTATTTGGAGTGAGAATTTGTGAATTTCCTGTGTTTCACCATGTTACGTATGGTAATTTACAGTGTTGTTTGTATAATATAGATTGGAAGAGATACAATAATAAGCAGACAGCTAGGCTGGTTAATTGATCAGGAATATTAATTGAGTATGAATTGTTTAGCAAGAAAGAGAAAAAGGTATAATTCTAAGTTGCTTTGCTGCGTACATTGGGATTTATGATATACGAAAGATCGATTTCTTTCAGGTAGGAAAGAATGATTATAAAATAGAAATTATTACGTAATTTTTAGTATCGCATGTTTACCGTGGTATTGAATTCGGCTAATGAAATGTGAACTGGAAAAACAATGATCATGTGAATCAAACGTTGATTATTCATCCGTCGAAGCGTTAGTCAGATATCGTGTAACTGATAGTTCCTTGAGTGGTTTCAAAGTCGAACAATGAAACAATTTGAAATAATCGTTCCATTATCGACAAAATGAACGAATTTATCTAATGGGGCTCGTTAATTTATTCGACTTTTAATATTAATTACTAATTGTTATAGAAATTGATTTAACAAATTTGATATAAATTGATTTACCATTAATTAATCGATGGTAGAAAAGAAACGTTGGAAAATGAGTAATATGTAGCTTTAGTTTTACAGATTTTACAAAATAAATGTTACTATTTAAGAAAAAATGAATTTGATGGGGTAAAAGCTATATGGAAATATACTAACGACTTAACGAATTTAAATTTAAAGGACTTTAGAAACAAAGAAACAGAGACAAACTTTAGTTCTCGATGATACTTGACACGTGAATTGATTAACAGCTTGTCTTGCGTGATTAAATTTAATAGGATTAATTGAAAAGTATATCGTATACCGTGTGTGAATCATGATAAAGTTGGTTTCATCGTAATTCACACGGTACTCGCAATGATCATTCAATCGGCAATTTTATTGTTCCAACATCACATCATTTACTTATCTTCGACTTGTACAATTCTCTGTGTTTTACGCAATTCTGTTTTTTATCCATCATTTTCTCGCATAGCACTCGAGTAAAAGCGAATCAACCGTTCAGTGAACCATACTTTGTTTCACTATGTTTCTTCACATGGTAAATGTTTTTTGATATCTTTTTCAAATTAAAATTCTACGGTTCTTCGGTTTGTTACATTGTGAACGAAAAAATCAACAGATATATAGAAAAATATCGAGGTTAATCGCATCGACATTTTCAAATTTTTTAACACTCAATTTTAACTTTCTAATAATAACTTTCAAATTTTCAAATTGTCGAACTTCTAAATTTCCGAATTTCCAAATATTCCAGTTTCGATGCGCTCGAAGTTCCAAATATCCTAATTTTGAAATATTTTCAAATCGTCCAAGTTCCAAATTTCCAAACTTCGATATCGCCGGAGTTCTAATTTTTTGACCTTCTATGTTTACCCGAGAGATAAAAAAATTATGATCGGATAGTGTCGATTATGCCAATCGAGGATTACAAATTTTCTATTCGTGCGACCTTCGACACCGAAAATAAATGAGCGCGATATTTTCCGTTTTTATCTTCCTCGAGCCGCAGTTAATTAAATCAATTGTCACGAAAGAACACGGTAGTTTTTCTGATTCCCGAAACAAAATAGCCCCATTGATAGCTTCAGGAAAATTCGCTGAGTAATGAAATCTACTCGCGAAACACGGAGACGCAGGGACTTAACCGTCAAAGATATTTGCTTCAGAAACCCGATACCCTTGAAAAAGAAAAAAAAGAAGAGAATTACATGTTATATACGCGAGATGCAAGATCGCTCTTACGATCTTTCTTACGCAACGGAACAGTTTGAAAACGAAGTTTGAATTTCGCGCGTATTCCAGTAAAGGGTTCCTCCTTGAAAATTCGCCAATAGAAATCGAACGTGAAAGATTTCGTGAACGCGAAAAGCTATTCGAATTATTCGTCGATTTAATTCTCGAAATTCGTTGATAAATATTAATTATATTTTATCGCAGTGGAGGATAGATTTCGTAATAGACGCGTGAAGAAAGACGTTTTATCGATATTTATGTAATATCGTGATGTAATATGTTTACAAAGAGTGGACAATAGAGATGTTAATCAGACAGAAAAAGACGATTGTTGCTTAACTTGAACTATTCACACCAAACGTACAGAAAACAGCGCAATCCACACTCTCTAGGCAACGCCACTCGCAACCTCCGTCTCCGCTCGACTCGCACTCGGCTCCTCGACTCGCACTCTGTTTCTCGACTCGCACACTGCTCCTCGACTCGCACTCTGTTTCTCGACTAACACTCTCTGGCCGTTGTCCCATACTATTGCCTTTTTCCTAGGCCCACCGCACACGTGTTCTGCAGACGCTCGTAGCCAGGGTCACGTAGGTCTTTTCCACGAAACTATGCACTTGAAAAGACCGATGACACATTGATGGGTCCGACGGCGCCTCGGCTCTCGCGACATTGTTCATAGTTCGCCCGATATTTCTTAGGCCTTTCGTCCACGATACTACATTTATAAGAATTATAAGTCATCGTCTTGTGTTGATCTAAGAGGAAATCTAAAACAGAGGTATCTTCCTGCGAGCGGTTTGAACAACGTTCATAAAACGTTCTTTTTCGTTGGTTACAACGATCTTCTGCAAATTCGAAGATTGTCTCGGTTGCTGCAGTATATGTTGTTTCTAAGATTTGTCGATAAAAGCGCTAAATCATCGGGATTACTTATAAGTAACATACCTGTATCATTCCGTTTGATAGGTCTGTTCAACGTGTGTCGCGAGATGTTATTATTACCATAAACAGATAACGATTTTTGCTGATATTTTTTCAAAATTACGTCATCTTGTAGAGCATAGAAAATTGGAACAATCGGTATATCACGCTGATTGATCTTGTCATTTTCGTTCGTCTGTATCATAAATTAACGTTAGAAGGCATATAGTATCTTTTTTCTTTCGCCTTTTTTTTCTTTTTCTTTTTTTTTTAGGAAGGAGATTTCTCTTTTCTCTTGCAGGATAGTACATAATTAATACTTTTAATAAATCCATTTTTATGCATACAATAGCTTTTGCCTGACTTTATAAAGACGTTATGAAAGTACGCACTGTGATTCTCACAGAAGACAATAACGTTCCTTTAATTACTCGATCGACAAGGTGATTATTAGCATGTTGTTATTCAGGGTCGTCAATTCTACGTTGCGAATATATAGGTATTTCTGATATCAATTACTCGTTATACTCGTTATGATTTGTATCCAATTTTCGTTTCATTATTTCCTCGTTATGTACAGTTTGTTTATAATTACTATGCATATCTACAGATTATCGTCTGTAATTGCTTGATATTGATTTCAAATTTTTATCGAAGTACAGTCATTCTTTATTTAATTTTGTAAATATTTATTATTTTGTAAATAAATAATTATTTTGTAAATATTTTAATGCTGCACGATGAATAAATTATTTCAGCAACTCTAGTGCGTTTTGTTATTTAACAAAATCCAAAAGGTGCACACGCCAAGATCATGGAAAGATACATCGTCGTTGATCGTTCTTATAAAATTTCCGTGCATGATAGCTCCGATAACGTTGCGACATGACAACGCAACATGCCCGGGGATTCGTCTACATGTCGTACGTCCACACATAGGACGACAACATTTGCATTCGTAATCGCAGCTATAAACGGTGCTTCAAACATATCGCAAACTTCCTTATCAGCTCCTCTGAATAAAATCGAAGAGAAGATTTGATGATTCACGATAAATATAAAGTTTAAGTCGGAAGCTTGTCGTTGAAGAATTGAAACACGTAAAATACTGCTGTTTAATTTCGATATCATTTCTTTTTAATTATTGCTGCCTCGACAATTTGGACAAGCTACAGATCATTAAGAAATAGACTTATACTGCTTCCAAAATAATTATGATTACGCGATTATGCTATTCCATTTATTAACGATGTTTCGATTGATCCAAACGAACGAATATTCTAAGAGTGAAATTATAATTCGTTTATAAATAAAAGTTTTACGTTAAAGTACACGTAAGTCTCTCGTTTTATCAATTTTTGTCGAAAAATATACTTACATCACTTTTAAAATAAACGCTTCAGTTAAAAGTGGAAAGAATTCTGTTAAATACGAAGATACGTGTAACTGAGGAAATTTTGTCGAAGTAAAATGTGCATATCTGTTAAAATGAATAATACTTTGATATTTTTGAAGTTACAATAATATACGAAAAGATTCCTAAAATCAAATAAAACAACAACTTTGGTGTGATGTTATTAAATCGAACACCGCGGGTAGAAAGATAAGATTAGTTTTATGGATTTTATATAATATAAGCGTATTAATATTTTCAAAATATCCAAAAGTATGGCAAGAACACATATTCAATTCCAAAATCAAATAATTTCTATCGTGTATAATGAAAAAAAAAGAAAAAAAAAACAAAAATTGTGGCTTATTACAGTCTTGCTGTACAGTATTCAATTTTAAAACTGCTCCGTAAAAAATATAAAACGTAATTTATCCTGCTTTTTCCCTATAATTTTCATAGGTAATATTCGTGGAAATCAGAAACTGGTTAGACATCGCGATGATGCATAAATTAACGATCCATGATATGAAAGATTGATTTTAGATAGAGAAGTTATTAAGAGAACATGTTGCTTGCCAGCTAGGAGGAGCACCTCGAGGAAAAGCGATAATATTTAAAATTAGATTAAATTCAATTAATGTTTAATGATCTTCGAGTAAATAAAATATAGTTCAGGCGAATTTTCCGACGTTAAAATGTATGTTTGATGTTGATTGCGGAAGATAAAGTTTTATTGTCTAATAGCTGTTTGGAAAGCAATTATGCCTGCAAAACACGAAATTACTATTTCGTGTAGACGATTGCACAATTTGCCATTCCTGCAAATTATTTCATCATGTGTATTAATTTCTATTTCGGGATCTCTTTCTTCGAAGATTTTTATAAATGCAAGAGCGAAACTGGATGATTTTTAAGAAAAAAAAAACAGCTTATATCAACGTTATCAACAGTATAATCTAATATTAATAATTTTCATAATTCAATATTCAATATTTAATATTGTTCTTGTAAATTTCAAAATATCTTCAATAGTACAGATAATGTATTCGTAAAAGAAATTCGAATACTTTTTTGTAAGTCTGTTTTTGTGTGTAGGCCTATTCGTTTATAATTTAGATTAAAATTTCAAATTAATTATAATTCTCTATGTGTGATATATTTTATTGTAGTTTCGTCTTTAACGTGTTGGAGATCATTTCTCAAATGTCAATATCGATCAAAGCAAAGACGAATACGAAGACGAGATTGAATTGCAAGACAAATTTGGGATAGCAATATCATTGAGATTAATGAGAGAATAATGTGTAGTAACAGCTTAAGCGCTACACAATAAAGGACTACGATGAAGCTACAGCAGCATGCGTCTGTGGAAAAAGAGCGAAAGATAGCACGTGCACATAAGTTTTGCAATTTTGAATCGATTTCTTCTGAAACGCGGCGGCCTTCGGCCGCGTGAATTAATTTATGAATAAAGGAAGCAAGATATCTGAAAGTGCGTAAAGCGTTACTACATTCCCACGGATGAATGCAACATGCTTGTAACACGTGTTTGTATTCCGTATGTTTAAATACCATTCGGCGATCGTTTTTAAAGAGTAGAAAATCAAACAATCGTATAATGGAAAAGGCGATACCATAAGCGAAGCTCATTCGAATTTATTTCTTCGATTGTAAAGTCGTGACGTACCTTTGCATATTGTTCTTTCATTTTGGATAATAAAAATGTCTGTTGGAAGTATGCAAATGTGTCGACGTTACATAAAAGTTAATGAAAAGTCGAGGAATTAAATAAAAGTCAAAAATTCAAAAGATCGACAAGTCACGAATATAAAAGAAAAAGATCGAAAAATTACACGAATTTCTGGATATACGTTGATCAACTCCGTACATCGAAAGGCAGAGAAACGCGAGTGACGATATTGTAACATTTTCTGTAATCTATCTTGGAACTTGCAGCTTCTTCTTTTTACGATAAATACACGTTTCTTCTTTTTTTTTTTTCTTTGAGAAGTTTAGCTCTAAATATTTAGCTAAGCAAGAACAAAAAATCCAGTTTAGTAGATCTGTTTTAAACAAGAAAGAAATTAAAGAAGTAAATAAGAATTGAAGAAGTAAAATAAGAATTGAAGAAGTAAATAAGAATTGAAGAAGTAAACAAAGAAATCCAAGGAATCGAGGAAATTTTAAAGCTAAATATAAATCATTCTCTCCATGTACCTTTAAATTTTTCTATTTTCAATGGAAAACACCTAACATGAATTTACGAACAAACTGAGACGAATAATCAATGAATTCACGTTCTAAGCTCCGTAACAAAATTCCAGAGCTGGTGTCCTAGTTCTGGATCTAGTAGTGAGCTTGATCGAAATTCAAGAAGCTGTGAATTTTGTAATAGAAGCTCGCCCATAGTAAACTCCTATTCTTTTGTCTTGAAACTCGATACGACGTGAAAGATTCGGTTTTCCCATCCCTGTAACCGGAATTTCGTTACAGGCAAACCATCGATCGTGGTTAGACACAACGAGCCGAAACGATTTTTGCGTGCTGTCACATTCGGTTTTATTCATCGGAAAGCTGATGACCTTGAAAGCAATGGACGTCCAGGGAAAGTCCGTGGTTCCCAGCGAATCGAAGAGCAACTCGCAGGCAAGCAGCGACCGAAGAAGGTCGGCCAAGTGATTACCAGAAGCCACGAAGACGAGTTTGAAACCGGTTCATGGAAGAACGAATGAAGATGGAAGAGTGGCGAAAACATGAGACTAGATAAGCCGTGTGTACGACCAATGAAAGAAATTCAGGTAAAATTTCATTGGCAAACCGCAACTATCCTTGATACGAACTTTCCCTTGCCGAATTATCGATTTATTTGTCATTTTTACGTTCTTCCTGTTATGTCATTTCATTTTATTTTATTTTATTTGTAATTCTTAAATCAAATTCTTCAAATTTATATTCTTTACTATTTCTAGACTCTAGTAAACATCGTTTATCCTCGCATAGTCGTATTTTGGAAATTTGTATTTTATTGATATCGTTGCATTTTGAAAATTGTTGCTCTATTAGCATCGTTATATTTTATCTATAGATTAGAAGTTGTTAATTGTCCATTTTCATGAGCAATTAGAAAGATAATAACTTTGTAAAATGTTTTATATTTTTACGAATTCCTTGTGTTTGAGAACTCGATTTTACTTTGCGTGTCTCATTTTATGAGTTTAGTTTATTTACGAAAATATCTATTTTTCTCTTGTCCAATAAGTGTCAATTACAATGATCGATGTTACGCGGAACTTCCTAAACCTTGCACCACTATCAAACCAATGTTTCAAAGTCCAACTTTCGTCCCAAGTTGTGGCAGAATTTTTATTTACCAAGGCCCATTAATGTCGAAATGAGTAGAAAGGTTGGATCTATTGTGGAGTTCAATTCGGAGGACCTTGAGATTTTTAAGGCACTTGCGTTTAATAAAAGCGAATCGTTTTATTTGACATCTGAGTTAGCGAATTTAGGTGTTAACGTTTTATGAGAGCAACCATATAGCGTCGAGGGTTCGATAATCAACACGGTAAATACGAAAAATGAAATTTTGACTATTAGTTGAATCAGAATTTTAAAAGGAAATAGCTATCATTTTACATATCAATTATAAAATTATTTAAATATTTAGAACTCTCAGATTAATTTTTTACAATTACCACGAATTACCGATAGCTATGAAGCTATGCTTTCTCATTGCGTGATATGAGACATAATTTTATTGGAAAAGCAGAATCGACTTGACTTTAGGTTTAAAAAGCAACATTAAATTAACATTCGTTCGTGTATAAATTAAAGGTGTTCTCAATAATTCGATGTTTCAACTTGAACACACAGAACTTACTCATTGTCAGTTTTAGGTATGTTCAGTTTTCAGCGATTTTTCTGGCAACACCATTATCTATCCATTTTCTTTATGTCTTCAGGCAACACTGTTATTTATCTATCTTTTATGTCTACAAAAATTTTCGAAATACTTCATCTCTTTTTTTATCGCATTTCCGTTATTTCTGAACATAAATCCTTCTTTTCGTCGTCGTGTTACGCGACACGCTATAATATCGCACGATAATATCGCCGACCAATTTTTGTTACAGATTAATAGTAGCATATCGTAAAGTATCTGCTATTTTCTGTTACGAGAAAGCGCGATGCAATTAGAAGTTTTACAATTTTTTTAATATTCAAGAAAGTCCTAATATAAACGATATCCTGACAAATTCCTTGATTTGTTTTTTTTGTAGATAATAATACATTCTAGATAAAGCTTACTAAAAAAATTATTTAAAATTATTTAATTTCATAAAACATTACTCACGTGTAAAAATCTGCGACAAAATTTCGAAACATGGACATCATTCGGTAATCTTCCGTGGATAGATGTTTCCATAGATCAGAATCTTAATGCAGACATCATGCAAAGAAATAAACACACATGTGTAAACTACAAGAGAGTTCTGGCTAATTGTTAGGGAAGTGATACATTTACACTGTACATGAGAGTGTGTGTGTAAGGGTTAGAGGGCGTCAAGGACTCAGTGGAGACAAAAGACTGTTGCCAGATGTTAGAAGAATCTAGGCTAGTCGGTTGGCAACCAGCGTGCGTGCAAGACGTCCTTAGAGAGGAATATAGGTGTATAACTGTTGTATGGAAATATAGAAAATAATTTGTATTCCCAAATCCTCGAATTTCCTTAACATGGTAGCAGAGCGTGGTTACTAGTTTTGCAAGATATTTAGTGCGTGGTTACGATCTTGCGAGTGAGTTTTCAGTAAAGAAAAAAAACTTTCAGAAAAAAAATATACTTCGAGCACGTAGGAACGCTTGAGTAAGAAAAGAAAAAAAGAAGAATCAATTAAAATGGAGAGATCGGAAATCATGGTACCTATATTCGATGGTGAGGATTATGGAATGTGGAAGCAAAGAATCACGATGTTTCTCAAATATAAGGAATGCGAGGTTGTTACAACTAGAATGAAGAACGAAAGAGACGATGAAGACTGGGACAAAAAGGATTTGAAGGCGATTAATATAATTTATAGTGCAATATCGAACAGACAATTGGAGTATGTTAGGGAAGGAAAAACGGCGTATGATATAATAAAAAGGTTCGATGAAATGTACTTGAAAGAGTCGACGGCACTGCAGATCGTATGCAGAAGGAGATTGGAAAACATAAGACTGGAGAACTACAGTGATTCAGCATCATTCTTTAACGATTTCGAAAAATTAATCAATGAATTAAAAAGTGCGGGCGCACAAGTAAGTGAGAGGGAAAAGCTGAATTACGTGCTGAATACGTTACCCGAAGAATACAGCTACATAGCGGACATAATAGACGCATTGAAAGAAGAGGATCAAACGGTAGCGTATGTAAAAAATAAAATAGAGGTAGCAGAGAAGAAAAATAAATCCAATCGAGGAGAAAGGCAAACCAACGCCTTTTCTGCAAAAAAGGAAGGATGCTTCAGATGTGGAAGATTAGGACACTTTGCGAGAGAGTGTCAAAATGGCGTCCAAGCGGAAAGCAGTAACGGCTATTGGCATGGGCCAACACGTGGTCGAAGCAGAGGAAGAGGGAACAAAGGCAATACGAGCAGAGGACGTGGAAACTTTCATCGTCAATCAACAACCGGCACGGGCGAGCATGGAAACTCAAGAGCAGGCATATGGATAGCAACGGCGCACGCAGCAAACAGCAGTGAGACGAATGAGATAAGTAAGAACGAAATAGTGTGGCTATTAGATAGCGGTTGTACTGATCACATAATTAATGATATAAATTATTTCGATAAATCTATCGACCTAAAAGAACCGGTAAATATATATTTAGGCGATAATAGACCGATAAAAGCGACAAAAGTTGGGAATGTTATAAGTTATTTTGAAGCATTCGGAAAACAAAATAAAATAAATATGAGGAAAGTATTTTACGCGAAAGAAATGTCCGCAAATTTGATTAGTTTAGGTAAACTAACAGACAATAAGAATACGGTTATTTCCAAAGGAAATATTGCGAAAGTAATAGATGAGGATAATAAACTTACAGCTGTAGCGTTCAAAGAAAATGGGACATATAGAATAAAAAGTATATTGAAAGGGAAGAAGCACTTAGTAAACAGCGCCGAACGTAGTGGTATGAGTAAAAAGGAAAGATGGCATAGGATGCTAGGACACGTAAATTTTAAATATTTAGAGATTTTGGGTAAAGAGCAGCTAGTGACTGGCATACCGAATGAATTTGAAAAGGAACTTTTGAAATGTATGGTGTGTATAGAAAGCAAAATGCATAACTTACCTTTCAAAAATAATCGAACTAAGGCTAGGGAAATAATGGAAATTATTCATACGGACGTATGTGGTCCCTTTAAGACCACCGGATTCAATGGAGAAAAATATTTCATTTCATTTATCGATGATTATAGTAAAATAGCTAGGATCTATTGTATAAAATCAAAAGATGGGGTCTTTGATTCTTTCGTACAGTTCGTAAATGAAGCCGAAAATTTAACGGGCAAGAGGTTAAAAATATTAAGATGCGATAATGGTAAAGAATATTTAAATAATCGAATTTATAAATTTGCTAGGGATAAAGGTATAAGAATAAATAATTGCCCAACATACGTACATGAATTAAACGGGACAGCGGAAAGGTATAATAGAACAGTGATGGACATGGCGCGTTGCTTGTTAGCGGAAGCGAAAGTACATAAAAGGTACTGGCCGGAAATAGTTTGTACAGCGGCATACTTGAAAAATCGAATATTAGCGAATACTATAGAAAGAAAGACACCTTTTGAAATATTCTTCGGGAAAAAACCAAATGTTAAAAATCTACATCTATATGGTAGTAAAGTTTTTGTAAGAAGGCCAGAACAAAAAAGAGTTTCCAAATGGGACAAGAAGGCAGATATGGGAATTCTATTAGGATATAGTGAAGTAGGATACAGAGTCTTATTAGGTGGGAAAATAACAATAGCTAGACATGTAGAGGTCATTGAGACAGACACTAAATGTATCGGTTTTGAGGAAAATTCATTAGAGGCAGATAGAAATGATAGCGAAGATAACTATTCATTGGATGGTATGGATAAGGAAGAGTTAGAAGGTAGGAAAGATGAAAATAATAGTAGTATTGAAAGCTCAAACACTCCTAGGAGATCTACAGGTATTAAGAAAACTCCAGTAAGGTATCGAGAAAAGGAAAATATTTGCGAGATTCATGCAAATTATTTGTAAAGTAGATATCCCTCGTACATTTGAGGAGGCGATTGGTTGCGAAAATAATGAAGTTTGGAAACAGGCTATGGATAAGGAAATAGAATGTCTCTATAAGAATAAAACTTGGAAATTGGTAGAAAGGGTAAAAGGCAAAGAAGTATTAGATGTAAAATGGGTTTACACGAAAAAATCAGAGGACAGGTATAAGGCTAGATTAGTGGTAAGGGGATTTCAACAAAGAAACGTAGCCGATGACCTATATTCTCCAGTGGCGAGTAATCAGACCTTTAAGATATTGCTATCATATTGTTGTCAAAATGGATTAATAATTGAGCAAATGGATGTAGAAACTGCCTTTTTAAATGGTGAAGTAACCTCGGAGGTATATGTAAATCAACCAAAGGGATATGCGGACGGAACGAATATAGTTTGTAAATTATCGAAAGCGCTTTATGGGTTAAAAGAAAGTCCGAGGGACTGGTATGAGTGTTTTGATAAGTATGTGACGAGATTAGGTTTTAAAAAGAACAATATAGAGCTGTGCCTATATACTTATGGAGAGGGAGAAAATGTTGTTTATTTGTTAATATACGTAGACGATTTGTTGATTTGTAGTAAAAACAAAGGGAAGATACAAAGTGTAAAAAAAAAAAAATTATTAACTGATAGATTTGAAATGAAAGATTTAGGTGAAGTAAAAGAATATCTTGGAATAAATATAGAGTATGATTATTTAAAAAATGAAATGAGATTAAGCCAAAAGAAATACATAGAATCATTAGCAAACAAATATAAATTACATAACGGCAAATTGTACTGTACACCTATGGAGACCAACTTAAAAATTGAAAAAGCTGAGATAAATAGAGAGGACATTGGATACAAGAATTTAATTGGCGCATTGCTGTATATTAGTGTAAATATCAGACCCGATATAAGTTATAGTGTGAATTATCTGAGTAGATTTCAAGATTGTTGTAACGAGACACATTTTAAATATGCCTTGCGAATATTGAAATATTTGTACCGGACTAGAGATTTAGGGCTACATTATAAAAGAAATGAAAAATGCGAAACGATAGATTGTTATGTGGACGCTGATTGGGCAGGAGATCATATAGATAGGAAATCGACTTCTGGGTATGTAATTAGATTGTATGGAAATGTAATTGGATGGAAGTCTAAAAAACAAAGGTGTGTGACAAAAGCCTCGACGTATGCAGAGTATGTAGCTCTATCGGAAGCGGTGAGCGAAGTAATGACTATCAGAGAACTAATGAAAATCTTCGATGTAAATGTAGACGATAACCCTGTAAAAATCTATGAGGATAACTCTGGAGTAATGAGTATAGCAAAATACGGAACTTTTACAAAAAATTCTAAACACATCGAAGTTCATTACCACTACGTTCACGAGTACGTAAAGGAAAATAAGATAAACATAATAAAAGTAAGTACAGAAGAAAACACTGCGGATATTTTTACGAAGGCACTGTGTAGAGAGAAATTTGAAAGGTTTAGGTCATGGATGAATGTAAAATAAGAGAAATGTAAAGAAAGCGATAAATGTTAAATATTTTGTTAATTCGACAAGTATGTAAATAAAATTAAGTGTACAGTATAAATGTAAGGAGGCGTGTTAGGGAAGTGATACATTTACACTGTACATGAGAGTGTGTGTGTAAGGGTTAGAGGGCGTCAAGGACTCAGTGGAGACAAAAGACTGTTGCCAGATGTTAGAAGAATCTAGGCTAGTCGGTTGGCAACCAGCGTGCGTGCAAGACGTCCTTAGAGAGGAATATAGGTGTATAACTGTTGTATGGAAATATAGAAAATAATTTGTATTCCCAAATCCTCGAATTTCCTTAACACTAATGTCAAGGAAAATTGAACTTTCTAGGAAAAATAAGATATTTGCTTTACGTATGTAAGCGTAAAGTATGTTATTAATAAATTATAGCCTAAGTAGCAACCATTCTTTCCCAGTTGACTTTAGAGGAAAATAATGTTATTACCTGCCATTTACACTCTTCTATAAACGGATAAATGGTATGGATAATGTTTTCTACTTAAAATTCCAATTTTTTTGTTACGCCTTGGAATAACGCAACGAAAATACGTAAGACCTTTTCCGTTACATTTCTCGGCAATTAAGGAATTTTAGATAAGTCAGCTATAAGAACTGAAATGTTATTTCTGGAGTAATTTGAAACAGCGCGTAAATAGAATTGACTGTAATTTGAAAAAAACAATATTTCAACCGGTTAACGCCTAAAAATAGAAAAATTAGTGGCTATGAACATGGCTGAAAGAACAATGTTGAGAAAGTTAAACGCAAATAACTAACTATATAGTTATACGAATAATATGACCAACTAACGAAGAATTAATAGATGCAGCATCAACGAAGAGGATGAGACTATAAAGACATCTATTAAAAAAAGGGTAATTTCATGCTTGAAGATTAACGAGAGAACAATGTTGGAGAAATTAAAAACGAACGACGTGTAAAATCAGAAGAATTAAAAGAACAATGAGAAGTAGAATGCATCGGAGAAGATCAAACGATACAGCGTTAACATTATCCTGAAGCACGAATAAAAGAACGGTATTAAAATTGTCTGGAGTTCCAATTTCAAACAAGATCTCGGATTATCTGCAGGAAATCAGGCACAATGCAATTACTTTGCTTATCGGTTGAGAAATTTCTGTATCTCGTCATTCGCCCTTCTCTTGTGACGCAAATCGTGGTATTACGCATGATTGCTAATAAAATAAAAATCAGAAAGAAAGACAGCAAGCAAAAATGTAACGATGACGGTGATTATCAGCGCGATAAATCATTCGTTCTACTTCCTGATGTCCTTCTCTACACGATGATAGGCTCGATTTCTATATTTAAAGAAACGTATAGACGTATGCAGAAGAATACCATATTAGTAAACTGGAAGCTGTAGCAGCCTTTAGAATGGCCAGAAAGAAGGAAATATACGAGGGACACCGTTCAGTTCCTATGTTGCGGTTTCGTAATCTGTCGTTAATGTTAGAGATAATGTTTATGCTGGTCGTTATCGAATTGTCCGCTTTTGAAACAGACATGACCGTCACTACGAAACAGATATTCCGATTGGCTTGCATAATATGTGTCAGCTTTTACAGCTGTGCGTAATATTTGCCTCTCAGCGTGTCCTTCTTCCTTCGAGTTTCGTATGCATCTGATTTCTCCCGCCGCTTCTATATTTTCTCCTGTTTTTTGGTCATTCGTTCTTCATTTACACGTAGTATTATTCGATCGGTTCTACGACATCTTTCCATTCTTTTCAATCTTCCTTGTTCGTAGTATTTTACGATATCGAGTTTGCTTATTTGGGAAATATAAAATATCTTGACTTTCGTAAATCGATAATTTACAATTTCTCTTTGGTTCGCGAGCTCACGCTAAAAACTGTGACTTGAGAGAAATTGTAAATTAATAGAAAAATGGTAACTTTCCCTCTTTCGAAGTAACTTTTCTAATTTTCTTCTTTTTGTTCGTCTTTCTGAATTGTTAAATTTCAAGATATTAGCGATTTCCTTGACTCGAAAAATATTGACAAATTTTCATAGAATTATTTCAACGTCGTGTTCTCCAGGATGGAGCGAAGAAACGTGCAATTTCGAAGTGTTAGGGAAGTGATACATTTACACTGTACATGAGAGTGTGTGTGTAAGGGTTAGAGGGCGTCAAGGACTCAGTGGAGACAAAAGACTGTTGTCAGATGTTAGAAGGAAAACAATAGACAACGTTAGATCAGAAGGACGGTTTCAAGGTGGGACGACCGAAAGGTCAGAGTGTGCGAGTCGAAAAGTGTGTGTGTTGCGAGAGACAGAGCTAATCGAGTCGTCGAAGAGTAGAGTCGTTAGAGTTAATCGAGAAACCGAAGAGTAGAGTCGGTTGGCAACCAGCGTGCGTGCAAGACGTTCTTAGAGAGGAATATAGATGTATAACTGTTGTATGGAAATATAGTCAATAATTTGTATTCCCAAATCCTCTAATTTCCTTAACACGAAGGTTTAGATGCGAGACGGTTAACTGTATATCAAGGTAAGAGCCGAAAAGCAATTTGTACGATCGTTTCTTTATATAAAGACGAGAGAAGTGACTCCCATGAATGGATGAAACGACCGCAAGCAAGGCCATCCTGGCTGCCTGGTTCCATTCGCTTTTTACGAATACACATTTAAGTTCAAGTTCACCGGCGTAAACGATCTTGAACGAGTTCGACGAAAAGACACGGTTAAATGTTATCTAATCGTCCTTCAATTTCGCTTCGGTCCTACTTGGCAGGTATATCATTTTCTTAAGTAACTTCCTTACTTAACTCTTACTTAACTAGCTGATTAAACAATTTTTTCAACAGACTTTTTCCATTTCGAGATGTGTAATAAACCTTAGGTTGTTTTACTTATCTCGCGCTCTGTATCTTTTGCTTTTTAACGGCCACTTTCATTTAACGCCATTTTGCTAGCTATGCTTCCTTTAATTACACTTTAGTTATACTGTTTAGTAACTATACAGTATTGCGTGTATAGCTTATGGTTAAATAGTTCAATCATCTAAATATGGAACAATCGGAATGTTTTTTTTCTATTATTTATTTATTTATATCTTACAATTTGTCCAGTAGGACATTTGGTAAAATATTATAGTTTAGTCATATAGCAATATAGCATGTGGATGGTTACCACCAGTGGGATACCATCTTCGAATTTGATTGATTTATTTCTTTAGTGTGGTGAGTGTTTGTATGTTAGGTTACGTCCTTTGTGAAATCTGTTTGGTGTTTCCTTTTTAATCTTCTTTTTATGTTTGATGCGCCGACCGTGGAATGTTTTTAAAAAAAAGAAAAAAATCATGTAAGGCAAAAGGTCGAAACAAGTTAATTATATTGGAAGTTTTAATTTTTTAAATATAAATTACGTGTAAGTTGGTAATTATAATGGCTTTAAAGAACTTTGTTTCAATTTCTAACAATTTTAACAATTTTAATAATCATTTGACTGGAGGATACACTTGCCACTTATGTATATTTATATATTCATTATGACCTTTTCATTAATGGAATTTTTCAAAAAACTTTTTAGTTTATCCGTATCGGCTTTGTTTTCAAGGGGATTTATCGTTTCTTTGAAGCACGCTTTCATCCATTTTCTTTCCTGTCATATGCACGCGTGTCCTTTCGTTTATCGTTACATTTATTGCGATAAAAATATTCTCTCCCTTTGTTTCTAGATTCTCATTTCAATCGAATATTAATACACCGTTAAGAGCAAACAGAGCTCAGAACTCCCCTTTCAAGTCATTGCGCGTGCACGTTAAAAATGATAAATATTGTCCATTTACGAAGCAATGCGCAGAATCGTTCGACTTGGAATATTTTAATTAAGGACATCTCTCTACGTTAGAGAAATAATAGGGAGAGACAGAGTTCTTGAATCGATATATCCTTGATACTTCCGTTTTATCGTTTATAAATTATGCACCAAATTGACACAGTTTCCCTATCGATCGTTTCAATCCTGTAAAAAAGTACCAACAATTTATAAAGGAAAATATTTGAAAATTGCAATTTTCTTTTAAACATGTCTCTTGTATTTTCTAGCAAGTACATTCCTTTTTTTCGATCGAGTTACAGTATATTTTTCTTCGATTTCCGACAAGGAACCGAGACCTTTTTTTCTATAATTCGACCTTCCATTTAGCTCCATGGCCACAGGGAGTCTAATGGGTTCGACGAAAGGGCTAGTGCGTGACGAAAAAATGATCTTGCGAGATTGTGCTTTACCGGAAACTGCCATCATGTTTTTGCCAACTTTTCCTTTGATGTTCACCACCTTTTCGTTGAGGGAACTTTGGTTAGTGGCTTCTTAATCAAATCGCTCGGAGGTATGTTGCTTCCCTTTGGGGAAAATATATCCTACTTTGATAAAATTTTAATACACTCTTGCATTAATTTTGATACTTCTCTACCCTAATTTTATTTGTAGTACTTTTCCTGGATCCGACTCTCTATTCTTTTTATTCCTTTCTATTTTATAATTCTGTTCTCGTTTATTTGGAGAATATAAAATGCTACACAGCTTTTATTCAATTATTCTAAATCTATATTATCTAATTTACCATTATTCTTTCATTCGTCGAGTAAAATCATACTTTGAAGAATGGCATTTTAACAAAGTGAAACTTTCCTCCCTTAAAGACAAGTTTCATAATATCCTGTTGCTTTTCATGGCCTATGTTATACAAACTACAATTCTCTTATATTGTTCTTAAATCAATCGCAATATTTCCCATAATCTTGATTAATCAGTATTACTAATTTATAAATAAAATCGACGGAAGGAACTACGTCTCTTAGAAAGATAATTCCGTTTCAGTTTCTAGGATATTATCATATAAACGATCAGTGTTTATAGCGTTATAAACATGAATTAAAGATATGAACGATAGAACACCAGAACATCGTTAGCAACCACCATGGCGTAAGAAATACTATTTTCGACCTCCATTTGCTGGATTTTTTATTCGAACGCGAACACCTGTCCGAGAAAATCAATCTTCTGGAAACTATAAAATGAAATACTCCACTCGAACAATAATTGTATTGTGTTCTCTCTTAACATATTATTCCCGGATTATTCTCGCGTTATCTGCCATTGATAAACATTTATCTTCGCGCTTTCCTAAATATTCCATATTCATAAAAATGTCCATAATTCTAGAATATACATTTGGTCTACCAGGTGACAATTTTATCACGAACGTTCTGTTTTTTCCACGCGATCATTGACATTTGTAAATAATTTGTGATATTGTTTTTCAATTATATTTATGAAGATATAAACACAAATAAACTTCAGCAGTAAATATATATGTACTGACAAATTAACACGTTTCAGTGCGAAATCGATGCACGTATCAACATCATTTATTTACTTTTTTTTCAATACTTCTCAACAATAACGAATTAATATTTGTGAAATAAAAATCAAGCGAGAAAATTGTTTCCACCTTTTTCTTTTTTCTCCTGAGCGGAAAGCAGGAATCGTAGAAATCCTCCCGACTTGAACATGTTAAACGAGAAAAAAATTCGCCATGTCATCGCAGTACGGCATTTGGGCGAGCACTCGCGACGAAGATAAAAGACGCATATAACGTGCAGTCTCTCTGCAGCTTGACATCAGGAGATCTGTCGAGTAAAAGCCTGTTTATAAAATTTTTGTTGGTATCTCCCTGACTCGTATATTTGCTTTTTTGTTTATCACCACACATCAGTGTGAGAAGTGTTGCTTAAGTAAATAAATCCTACCACTTTATCGTGAGCGTCATGCAGAAATCATTTATCTCCCCTTCCGTGTCTTCAGATATTGCGCTGACATTCGGCGAAGAACAGACTTTTCGTGTAACTTTAATTTTAACTAAAGATCCAACTAAAAAAATAATGAACATCGAATGTAGCAGTTTGTAACGAAAGTTACATAGCATGTAACTTTGTGATACGATACCTTCTTGACACAGAACGATCAAAATTAATGTAAGGTGGTTTGAACGATATTTTTCAAATTGCTCTTTGAAGGGGGGAAGAAATTTTCTAATTAGAAATTAAAATTGCACGTATCTTTGCTCAAATTCTTCATATATAAGTCGTAACAAACGCTATTTAACAAGAGCTAACAAACAAGAACGTACAGTGAACGAGCTAATTTTCAAGTGATTAGACTTTGATGTGCTAACGATTTTACTAATCCTCCCATTTTACCAATCCTGTATTGCTTCCGCGGACGATTATTGTTTACAATTATAATATTACTTACTTACGCGCTGACGATATCATATCGGCGACTATTTCTATTTTTGTCCATCGCACACCGTACTGCGATGGTAACTTGATAATTGCGAAACAAAATCAGGAAACGTTTGCTACGAAGTAAGAAGTAATAACAAGCAAGAGTAGTAATAATAAGCGAAGGTATCTTCGGTCCGTAATTGAGTTGCATCGATCATCTTCAATGCTAGTCAGACGAATCTCGTCGATAAACGCAAAGAAGCTCGTGTTCATGGTGATACATTTTTCTGTCGCATGGCTGAACGTTGCGTTACTGCGACGCTACGTTGATACTACACCGGCGTTCTCGATAAAAAATCCCCTCGAGCCAGCTTGGATTTTTCAAATGATTCGATCAGTTTTATGTAGTATGCGTATGAATCGTTTTCCTTTACTTCTTGTTCCTTTTTTTCTTCTTCTTTTTTTCTCGAGAATCTCGAGAAATCGTGCAATTAACGAACAAGGTAGAATCAGTAATTAGTTACCAGGATGACGGAAACGACGTTCTTACGCGTGTCCTTCTTATCCGTAGAATCTGGAATTTCTGATGGAATAATTTTTGTCCTGGCAAAGGCACGTGTCGAAGACAATTGCCAAGTCTCCGTGACGAGTAATTAAAGGATCGTTGATTGGTCCAATTTTAAAACGTTAGAACGCAACAATTACGTGAGTCGTCGGTAAAAAAGGGAAGACGTAGAAATGTACAGCTATGGCGTGCGCGTATGACCCTCTTTTCCGTATACGAAGGAATTCTTGATTGTATCGTTTCTTATCCCGGCAAAGAGGGGTGTCGAGAACAATCGCGACGTTTTCACGGCGAGTAATTAAAATTTCATCAACGCTAAATACGATTTTAAAATGGATGGTTTGTTTGTAAAAGTGTTAGAATTTAATCTTGGAATTAGGATTAATATTCTGTGGAAGACACAATGTTTATGTTGAAATAATATAATGTGATATTTATTAAACAATTATTTCGAGAGTTATAAATGTGCGTTCTGGAATGCAGACAGTTGGCTAGCTATTCACAGACTAACTGCCTTAGTGACCTGTGGCGCTTGTAAAGATTTTGAACCCCCACTCTCTGTAATGAGTGTGACCTGAGTAGATGTCTGTGTAACGTCACGTGCCACGGAACCTTCTAGCAGCTTCTCGATACAAAGCGCTACGCTGTCAAGGCGCTACACCGACGTGCCCAATGTTCCATCCATATCCTTACGTTTCTTCCGCCGAGTTCTCGGAAGAGCATGCACGCGCCAGCCGCCGCGGTACATCTAACGAACGTACGCTAGTGGGGATGGCGCTGGGCAACGAATGGAAGAATCTGTACGATCAAACACTCTATCCGCATGCGACTGATATCGTTGTATTCCAACACCCTTCCTCAACGATATTAGTCGCTTGATCATTGATTCTGCAAATTGCACTTCTGTAACAGAAAATTCAATTTAGTTGCACTTAAACCTTTCGCTCTTTAGGTGGAATCATGAGGTCCCAAGTCTTGTTATTCTTCAGCGAATCCATTTCCTCATCCATCGCCTTTATCCACAGTTCTGCATCTGGCCTTGATAGTGCCTCCTTTCGATCCTTTGGCTCTTCTAGGCTAACTGTCATGTTTAGTGCTCCCATGTACCTATCAGGAGGAATTCCTTTATTTAGTCTTTTTGATCGCCTTGGCTCTGAACCTTGAATATCTTCGGATTCATCTTTGGGTTCTTTTTCTTCAATAATTTCCTTATTGTTATCTCCTGTTTTATTTGCTGTACCTTCAGTAACGGTCTGTTCTTCAAAAATAATTTCTTCTGTCCCGGGTTCCTTATGAGTTTCAAGAAAGATCACATTACGACTTATCTTTTCTCTGTCTTCAGCTGTATCGAGTAGTCTGTATGCCTTCGATTCTTCCGAATATCCGACAAACCTTAATTCTTCTGCTTTCTCGTCTAACTTTCTTCGACACTCTTGAGGTATATGTGCATATGCCATAGTACCAAAAGGACGAAGATTTTTGACGTCAGGTAGCTTAGAATACCATAATTCATACGGCGTCTTACCTGTGTGTTTTGTGGGTAGGATATTTTGCAGGTAGTTGGCTGTGTGTATTGCCTCACCCCAGTACTTCTTGTCCATGTCGGCGTCAATAAGCATACATTTAGCCATTTCTATTAGAGAGCGATTCTTTCTTTCAGCGACTCCATTTTGCTGCGGTGAGTATCCTGCTGTATATTGAATCTTTATACCTTCATTATGCAGGTAATTCCTCAGGTTGTTGTTGACGTATTCCCTTCCTCGATCTGATCTTATTGCTTTAGGTACCTTATTTAATTGATTTTTCATTGATTGCACAAATTCTTTAATATATTTCGTGGTTTCATGTTTTGTTTCCATCAGATATATTTTTGTGAATCTACTGAAATCGTCAATTATGGTTAAAGCATACCGTTTCTTACCTGGAGTTGCAGTCTGCATTGAGCCACAAACATCTGTATGTATGAGATCCAGAATGCTACTCGTCCTTGTCGTTGATTCTTTAGGGAAAGGTTTTTTCGTCATTTTCCCTTTTATACAGCACTCGCAAATTTCCCTTATTCCGCAGTCCTTTATCTTTATCCCGGTCGCAAGGCCGTTTTCTAATTGCTTTATCGCGTTTATATTTCTATGCCCGAAACGCTTGTGCCAGGTATGTTGACAGCTTTCGTTGTGTTGCTTTTCTTTCGTTGTACATGCGCTTTCGATGGTCGGCAGTAGATATGAATTGCTTGAGGCTTTAGCGAATATTTCCACTACTCCATCTTTTACAATACGACAACCGTCATTCTCGAAGCTTACTTTATAGCCGTCACCCGTTAGTTTTTTCACCGAGAGTAGGTTTGAGCTTAGCTCAGGTATGTACAACACATTGTCAATATGCATGTTTGTTATCTTACCGTTACTTGGGTGCTTTATGATACCTGATCCTTTGCCCTTTATTTGGACTGCCCTAACTTCGTCTGCTAGTAGTACAAAACCCTTTTCATCTGGATTGAAGCTGCTGAAAAAGTTTCTGTCTGCCGTCATGTGGCTCGTGGCCCCTGAGTCAATAATCCATACATGCGTACGTCTTGTATCTTTATCACTCATTCCGAGGCAAAGTTCTTGGGAAATTTTCTCAGATGCTCTATGTTCTGTACTCACGAAAGCTTGCTGTTCTTCATCGGATCTATATTCCATTACCTTATTCACTTTATCCTTCTTTGTTTTCCATGTGGCGTATTTACGGCAATCCTTCTTCATGTGCCCGGGTTTTTTACAAAAGAAGCATTTCGTATTATTACTTCTACCATCACTTACTTTCATTACCGTCTCATTTTGGTCTGTTGTCCATCCTGAACCTCTGCGCCCCTTATATTCGTCGATGAGCTTTCCTTTGATGAATTCCATAGTGAGATCTGATTCCGGTCTACTTTCCAGGCTGCTAATTAGGGGACTGTATGACTCTGGTAGACTACGTAGAATCATTGCTACCGATATCTCCTCATCCAAGGGTTTTCCTAATGCTGTTAGCCGATCGAACATGTTCAACATTTCTGTTAAGTGTTCTTCCAAATTTCCGCCTTCAGCTAAGTTCATTCGACATATATCCTTGAGCAGAAATACTTTATTCGATAATGACGCTTTCTGATGATAGTTCTTCAGGGCCTCCCATGCTTGCTTCGCCGATCTTGCGCCCCGAATGTGAATAAGCTGACTATCCTCGACAAGTAACCCTATTGTCGCACGAGCCTGATCGTCTTTATCTAGCCAATTTTGATCCATCTTATCGGGCGCTGGAGTTGGATCTCCGATCACTGTCCAAACTTTATCTTTAATTAATAACAATTCGAGTTTATCTCTCCACGTCTCGTAATTGCTGCCGTTAAGTCTTTGAATCTCGAAACGTGCACTGCCTGCCATTGTTATTTTGCTTTAGTCCGCACTTATACACTTATGTAATATCGTGATGTAATATGTTTACAAAAAGTGGACAATAGAGATGTTAATCAGACAGAGAAGACGATTGTGGCTTAACTTGAACTATTCACACCAAACGTACAGAACACAGCGCAATCCACACTCTCTCGGCAACGCCACTCGCAACCTCCGTCTCCGCTCGACTCGCACTCGGCTCCTCGGCTCGCACTCTGTTTCTCGACTCGCGCTCTGTTTCCCGACTGACTGTTGTCGCATTCCATTGCCCTTTTCCTAGGCCCACCGCACACGTGTTCTGCAGACGCTCGTGGCCAGGGTCACGTAGGTCTTTTCCACGAAACTATGCACTTGAAAAGACCGATGACACATTGATGGGCCCGACGGCGCCTCGGCTCTCGCGACACTGTTCATAGTTCGTCCGATATTGCCCAGGCCTTTCGTCCACGATACTACATTCGGCCATCCTGCAATAACATCTGCCCTCAGATGTTGTCTTCTATCTCGCTGTCATCAGATGCGTCATCTTCGGCGTTCAGGACCCACGGCTTCATGAAGTCTGCAGTCGTCGAGGTGTGCGCGGGCCCCTCATGCTCCCCCACTTTCTCCACAGTGTAGCGGTCATTTCGCATGGCTCGCGCGACCCGGTACGGGCCTAAAAATCTGCCCCCGAGTTTTAACCCTGCGCCGAACTGCGTTCTCTTTATGGCGACAAGGTCCCCCCTTTGATACTGCTTCGCGCTCTTTCTTCTTCTATTGTAACTTCGACGATTCTCCTCTTGAGTTGCGGCGATCTTCCTCTTCGCGTCCTCACGTAGCTCGCGACGTTGTTCTTCAAATCTCGCGGCCCACTCTTCGTCGATCAGCTTTCTAATCTTCGCCTCTTCCCTGACTTGCATTTCGACCCCAACCAATAGCTGGAAAGGAGTCTTCCCTGTGCTTCTGTTTACGGTGGAGTTTAGGTGTTTCTGAACCTGGTCAACATGCTTATACCAGTCATCGGGTTTAGGGGCAGTCAGTTTAGTTAGTAATGGTATGAGAGTCCTGTTTACCCTCTCTACCTGCCCGTTCCCCCTCGGTGCCCCTGTCGTGATTAATGAATGCTTTATGTTTTCTCCTTCGCAATACTCTCGGAAAGCGTTGGACGTGAACGCTGTTCCCCGATCGGAGATGATTCGCCGCGAATTCCCAAAAATAGCCGCTTGCTTCTTCAGTCGGTCGACAACATCCGCGGTATTAGTAGACCTAGTGGGATAAAGCCACGTGAACTTCGTGAACGCATCCACCACTACAAAGATGTGCGCGTACCTCTTCTTTGTAGCTGTCATGGGGCCCACATGGTCAATATGGTAAGTATCTAACGGCGTGTCGCCTTTGTCCAGCGGGTTAAGATATCCCTCTTGCCTGCCTAGCTTCCGTTCGGCTAGGATACAGTCGAGACAGTTGGATACCACGCGTTCGACCTTCTCGCGCAACCCCTTGAACCAGAAGTCCTTCTTGACCATAGCTTCGGTTTTGGTAACCCCGAAATGCCCACGCTCGTGCGCTTGCCTGACCACTTGCGTCTGCATCGCCCTCGGTACTACTATTAGCACATCGTCCTCACATTCCTTATACAGAATATCGTTTCTTAGCACATACCCGTCGGCCTGACTGCACGTTGCGGCGTCCAAAATCCTACGGACTTCAATGTCCTCGTTCTGTGCCCTTCTCAACCGTGCAATCAGCCCGTCTTCACTCTCCGTTACATACATAGTGCTCGGCAGGGGGTTCCTACTCAGAGCGTCTACATGCTGCATACTTTTCCCGGGCCGATGACGCACTTGATACTTAAACTCGCCTAGTAACAAGGCCCATCTAGCCACACGCACACACAAGTCTTTCTTTCTCATCGTCATGGCGAACGCTTGACAATCCGTAACAATAGTAAACGGCACACCTAACAGATACACCCTGAACTTTTTCAACGCTTTTACTATCGCTAGCACCTCTAGTTCGTAGCTAGTGTACCTCGCTTCTGTGGGAGTTGTTTTTCCGCTGGCAAAGTAGACCGGATGGAATTTACCGTCGTTCAGATCCAGTTGCATTAATATTGCTCCGTAACCCTCTGCGGACGCGTCAGTATGCAACTCGGTCTCTGCGCCTATTCTATAGAGTGTTAAGACAGGCCCGCTGGTAAGCGCTGCTTTCAAGGTTTCGAAAGCTTCTGATTCCCGATCCCCGAACTTGAAGTCTATCTCCTTTTTCAACAGATCGGTTAAGGGTTTGGCAATCTTCGCGTAACCTCTAATGAATTTTCGGAAATATCCTGTAAGTCCCAAAAAACTCTGGACTTTTCTAACCGATGTTGGCTTGGGAAAGTTTGCAACGGCCTTGGTTTTATGAGCGGACGGCTTTATGGTGTTTCCCGAGACTATGTGTCCCAAATACTCGATTTCCCTCTGCATAAAACGACATTTTTTCCAATTTATGACTAGCCCATACTGCCCAGTTAATTCTACGACCATTTGCAGGCGTTCCCATGCCTCCTCTAAATTCTTTGCAAGGACAATGATATCGTCCATGTACACGATGACAATACCCTTATCCATCAGTTCTTTGTAGATCTTCGATATGTACTTTTGGAAGACAATAGGAGAAATTTTCAGACCAAACGGCAACTTCAGAAATTCGTATTGCCCCGTGGGCGTAACAAAAGAGGTGTACCTCTGGCTATCCTTGTCTAGACTTACGTGGAAAAACCCGTTTTTCAGATCTATTGTTGTAAACAGCTGGGCGCCCTGCAACGCGTCTAAAACGTCTTCAATTAACGGCAACGGGAAATGTGGACACTCAATGAGTTCGTTAAGCTCGCGAAAATCGACGCAAACCCTGATGGAGCCATCTTTCTTTCGGACTACCACTATCGGACTCGCGTACTCCGAGTCTGACGGTTTGATGACACCCTCGTTTATCCACGCTTCCATCAGATCATCTACTTCCTTTCTTTCCGACGGCGCCAGTCTTCGCGGTCTTCGCGCTACCGGTTTGTCGCTTTTCAGAACTATTTTCGCGGTTATCCCGGCGTCTCTCTTCTTCTCCGGCCTATACCCTTTAATAATATCCCGAATGGCTTCACGGTAATGAGATTCTCGTACATGTGACAAATCGATCTCGTCGGATTGTTCTATCGCGTTTACCCTCAGTACATCCGGCGCGTCCTCGTGACCGTCGGTCTGATCGTCGAGTCGTAAAAATGTCACCTCGCCCCGTTTGACTCGCAACTCTACCTGGTCTAAAAAGTCGGTACCTAAGAGTAGACTGTGTCTTGCCATTACCTTATCCGAGACAACATGCAGAGTGACAGTAAAGTCGCACCCGTCGACCGTCATTACCCTTGTGAACTCGCCCCAGGTACTATTGCCAGCGGAACCAAAACCATCAAACTTAAGTTTGCAGTTTCCCAGAGGTGGTGATCCTAACCTCACATACTCATCCGCTCGTATGAACGTAAGGTCACTACCTGTATCCACTAACGAGACAAACCTGCAGCCATCTATCGACACGTCCTTCACGTACTTTTTCCTCTCCGGTCTTGAGATTACGTAAGTCTTTACTTGTCGCGCTGTACAATTCGCCGCCACATGTCCAAGCCTGTTGCATTTGAAACACTTCATACCTTTTCCTTTCTCCGGGCACTTAACTCTTAGATGATCCTCACTACCGCAAATGGAGCATCTTCTTTTCTTCATTGCGTCTACAGATTGTCTGGGCCTCCCGCCGTTCTTCTGGGTTTTAGCCGGCTTCACAATCGACTTTGCTCTGCGACTCTTCTGCTCTTCGTACATCACTAACCTCTTCCTCAACCCTTTGATTGACGTAGCGCCATACAATACAGCCTTATTGTTCTCGTCGTCTATTATTCCATCCACTATGTATTCTACCTTTGCTTCCTCCTCCATGTCCACATGGCTAGCTATTTCGAGCATACGGTACATGTAAGCCAAACATGCTTCATCACTCGCCTTTTTTGTTTCTTCAAGTTTCTGATGAACTTGCCTACTGTTGACTTTCCTCGAAAATTCTTTCACTAGCCCCCTCTTCAACTCATGCCAAGTCCTGGCGTGACACTCGAAGCTCGCAAATATTTTCGCTGATCCCTTCAGCAGCTTCCTTGCGTAGACTGCCTTCTGCCCATCCGACCACATGCACGTATCAGCGACTTCCTCGAACGACTCGAACCATCGTTCGACATTTTCACCTCTGTTGCCACTAAACGACTCTAATGCATCTTCGACGTCTCTAAAACTCAGTGTCGAACCCACACATGCCCTTCGACAACATTCGTCACGGTCCTGATGCACCCTTCGCGTATCTCTCTTGTATTCTCTTGCGTTTTTCTTGTCATCTTCATCCTCACTTTCGTCGTCGCTTTCCTCTTCCGACGATATGTCGTTACCATCCATGGCCGCTCGTAGCCGTGCGCGTAATTCTACTTTTCTTCCCGTCGTTTTTAAACCCAAACTAGCGAGGCGCTCCTTCAACTCCTTCGTATTCATTTTCTCAACATCCTCATCTTCGTTGCAATCACGCTCAGCTCTCTGTACACTTTCTAAATCTCGTTGACCGGTTAGCTCTTCATCGCCCGTCGATCCCTTACGATACGATTGTCCAGCCCTACACGCCCGATTCAGCCTTGCAATCAGCACTGACCTCGCACCCGATATAGGGAGGTTCATTCGCGCGAGCTTATTCCTCAGCTCCTCCAGCGTCGAACCCTCTTCACCCGACAATCGTTCGTCCCCGACGTTGGCCATTTTTCACACAACACAAACTTAAACAGTCAACGATATCGTCTTTTACCGCACCGCGTACCGGTAAATTCACAACTAGCTCGAATAGCTCTGTTAAACCGTTTCGTTTTCTGTCTTGTCCAATCCCGGTTGAGCCCCCAAAAATATGTAATATCGTGATGTAATATGTTTACAAAAAGTGGACAATAGAGATGTTAATCAGACAGAGAAGACGTTTGTGGCTTAACTTGAACTATTCACACCAAACGTACAGAACACAGCGCAATCCACACTCTCTCGGCAACGCCACTCGCAACCTCCGTCTCCGCTCGACTCGCACTCGGCTCCTCGGCTCGCACTCTGTTTCTCGACTCGCGCTCTGTTTCCCGACTGACTGTTGTCGCATTCCATTGCCCTTTTCCTAGGCCCACCGCACACGTGTTCTGCAGACGCTCGTGGCCAGGGTCACGTAGGTCTTTTCCACGAAACTATGCACTTGAAAAGACCGATGACACATTGATGGGCCCGACGGCGCCTCGGCTCTCGCGACACTGTTCATAGTTCGTCCGATATTGCCCAGGCCTTTCGTCCACGATACTACACTTATACACTTATATCTCACTGTAATGCTTTATGTTAATTGTTTAATATTAACTTTAGTCACGAACTTATTTCAACACTAGCACATTGGGTCTGGGCCCATAACCTGTTAGAATTTAATCTTGGAATTAGGATTAATATTCTGTGGAAGACACAATGTTTATGTTGAAATAATATAATGTGATATTTATTAAACAATTATTTCGAGAGTTATAAATGTGCGTTCTGGAATGCAGACAGTTGGCTAGCTATTCACAGACTAACTGCCTTAGTGACCTGTGGCGCTTGTAAAGATTTTGAACCCCCACTCTCTGTAATGAGTGTGACCTGAGTAGATGTCTGTGTAACGTCACGTGCCACGGAACCTTCTAGCAGCTTCTCGATACAAAGCGCTACGCTGTCAAGGCGCTACACCGACGTGCCCAATGTTCCACCCATATCCTTACGTTTCTTCCGCCGAGTTCTCGGAAGAGCATGCACACGCCAGCCGCCGCGGTACATCTAACGAACGTACGCTAGTGGGGATGGCGCTGGGCAACGAATGGAAGAATCTGTACGATCAAACACTCTATCCGCATGCGACTGATATCGTTGTATTCCAACAAAAAGGAAATAATTTATTGTGGATGAAAGAGATTCGGAGAAGCCGTGCGCGCGAGGAGGACAGTGCAATTCCTCGCGTATGAAGCAATTCCTTGTACAGCAGCGTGCATGTGTGGTCGAAATGTCAACATTCTATAACTGCTTCAAATTGTTCTGAACAAGTTGCATTGTAATTAATCTGTCTTGAAGGCGAATAACAACTCATACGGTGTTAATTACTTGTATCTGCGGCATAAAAACAGGTGACTGTACCGTTGAACGGTACACGTGCATACATGTACGGTACTTACACGTACACACATGCATGCACATAAGCATATGTCTCTTTGTATGTATGTTTATATTCATGTTTCTTCGTACGCATATCGAATCGTCAAAATAAGTTGATCTAGAATGCAATAAAATTCGATGATCTTAATCTGTGACTAACTTTTAGTAGGACTAACTTTACCTTAAGCACATTTTTAGCTAGTAAAATTAAGTTTGCTTTTATTCGATCGAAATGTACGTTGATATCATGTTAAACGTGTATTAATCGCAATTTATTTACTTAATTATAGAACATTTGAATTTTTTATGAAATCTATATAAACGATGATTAAATGGTTAAAGCTTTTCTGTCAATTACGAAAAATATTCCCCCATATTGCCATCACATTTTTAACAGTTAGACGTTAATCATGACGTATGTAATTTTAATACATTGTATATGGACTGGATATATTGTACATTAATTATTTCCCCTTCGTCCATGATCAATTTTCAGGACATGCCCTGTCCCTTATTGTTGATCAAGCAAGCTTCGACTGACCACATTTCCGAAGTTTGTCGACCGTTCCTCGGTGGATTCCACCGATGGACGTCAGATAGCTCTTCGGGCTTGTTTTCTACGATTTTCGATAACTGTAATTCCATTTATTCCCTATTGCTATGCGTTTTCAGCCAGGTATCCTTGGAAATATCGAGTTGGACACGCTCAGCTGGCTCATGGATTGATATTACACGAAAGAGGAAACAAATCAGTTATTTGTAGTATCGACGATTTTTTCCAGGTACGTCGTGAAGAAAACGGTCGCGCACGTGGAACAGAAGGAGAGACAGAGACGCGATTTTTCCTTTTCATGATCATGGGGAATTATTGTAATCGATATTGTAAACAAGTCCTGGCGGAAATATTTTAATCAACTTGCGATTGGTTAAATAGAGTATATCAGGTTGAAGCAATTCTTTATCTCGTCGTAACTTGAAAGATATAATTACCATGAGCGATCGCGTGTATTAGTAATAACTATCGTGTATAATTTAATTAGCTTTTAAGTGAAATAATAATTGCAGGGCGGTTTGAGGAAAATTACGATTTTTAATATCTTTGGAATTATACAGCCCTCCTTAGCTCAAGTAATTTATATAACATTTGTTCATTTCTCGAATCATCACACATGACACGACTTGAGACATCGATATATCTTCATTCTGAGTTAACATTATTCTTTTCTTTTTTCATTCTTCTAAATAATGAAAGTCTAATAACAGGATGTATTGGTATCTCTCATACAAGAATTCTATTGACATTACTTAACTTCCTTCTTATATTCATTAAGACAGGAAAAGATTCAATAACGAAGTTTAGAAAGAATAAAGAAAAAGTTACACACGAGTAAACATATAGCGAGGAATCGATCTCACGAAAGTTCCAATGATGTAACCCGCGAGAGAAAGAAGAAGAAGAAGGAAATAGCGTGCAAGTTCAGGAATCGCCAGCGATCGTATAAAATATTCTATATAACGTTCAACGATCTTAAAATAGAAAAATGTCTTTTGCGAAACTATTGAAATTATTCCAACCCTTGAAAAAATCATTAAAATAATCTTATCTGAAGAATTATTAAAATAATACCCAACTGAAGGATTATTCAAATAATTCCATACTTAAATTATTTCTTACGCCCACTGTTACGCCGGGCCTCTCTGCCTGGCCCAGGTCACATACCGCGGGCCAGACGGACACCAGATGTCCGCTTTTCCGTACGGCGTACCCTCAATATCCTTAAGCACCCGTCATAAACCCGAGTCACTTGCCTGCTAAGGTCCTTCAAAACAAACAAACATCTGTGTTCGAAGCATTTCTAAAGACTATTGTCTACCACGGCGGGACAAGGGAAAGTTGGTTTTTCTCACGCACGCTGCAACTTTCCTCCCACTAACCACTTTCTCTCGAGGGCAGTTAAGACCCTTCGTTTAACCAATTAAAAACGAAGCCTATTCCCTCACTCTCCTAAATAACATCGGCACCAACAAATCCGATGGTCCCGTGCGCTAGACACACCCATCCTTAGCTTTCCTCGGACACAGCATCGTCACTCAACTTCACTTCTTCTACATCGTTGGAAAAGTCAACTACTAAGTATACGCTAATGCCCAACGGGGCAGTCTAAGCATAACGCGAGAGTCGGTCTCGGTATTGTCGAGCATACATTTCCTCTCCTAAATCTCATAGTGCTACGTCCACTAATACACTAAATCTAATTATAAGAGCCCTGCTCTAACGCACATATCTATCTTAGCTTCGTGCGACAAGTTGTTAATTACTTATTTCTCTACGTCAGTGTAATCTAAGTGCTGGAAACATATAATTTATAATTCTGTGAATCACAGGGTTATACAACCTCAATCACCCCTATTATCTCAACGGAAATCAGGGGATCGATCAATTCGTGGTGTCGATTGTTATAATCGTAACGGGGATTTACGACCCCCGTTGACGTCTCTCCTTGCGATTACGTCTCCCCGCGATTGGTCGAAGAAACATGGTCCTTCGAGCCGGATTTCGTGTCGCCCAAAAAGTGCACTGACCAGTGACTATACAGTGTCGCGTGAAATCCAAGTTCCAACCACTTAGTCAGCTGATCAAGGGAACCGCCATCGGAGAGGAGCACCTCCGTCGCTCAGCATCTACACGAGCCAACGCCGCATCGTAACGATCATCAACCGAGTCCCAGATCAACGTCCATTTGATCAAACAAGATCGTTCCTGTTATTAAACTCAAATATGGCCCAAGCTGATCTAATCAGCACGTTACGGCGGAGACGAGGCGCCGTAGCCCGTCGACTTGCAACCATAAGGCGCGAACTCGATGAATACGAAGCGTCTGGGAAGGCAAACAGAATCTTCCTAATATCTTGCCGCAGCTCGTTCGATGAAATTTGGAGGACGATACTCGCGGTTCAAGACGAGCTAGATGGGTTAGATGAGGGGGAAGCTGAGGGTTTAGATTCGTTATCGCAAGAGCATCGGGAGCTTGACGTGCGGTTCCTAGTTCTCTTTGAACAAATATCAGCAACAACCCCGTCGACAACAAAAACACGCGATTCATGCGTGAAACCCGAGCTGACGGAGAATATCGCATCGACTCGGACGCTGATCTTGTCGCATGACATGCGGACCTCATCGCGTGACACTCACAACGTGTCACCCACCCGAGACCCAACGACAACCTCGCTCACGTCATCAGCATCGCAACAATCTGATTCCACGCCATCAGACGCTTTGAATCAGACAGCCGCTCAAGAGTCTCTGGATCAACAGACGGATGAAACCTTACCAGCCGACATGCCGTCTCCTACTACATTATCGCCGAAATGGAGCACACCGACGAATGGGCTGAAACAAAACACCACACTCGTCGATGTCAGTGCAGCCTACAAGGTGGACCACTTGCTCTCAACGCAACAACCCTTAGGCCTGGCCATCCATTTTCCCTGGCAGCTACGGCACCTACGGACGGCAATGACTCATACGGAGCCGAGCATCTTGGACCGAGATGCAAAATCTTCCCGCTCCAGATCCAAACCTAACCAAACGGAAGGTAAGATGTCTCTAATTCTGTCTTTCGCAGTAAACTGGACCACGCCGGTCCAACCACCAAGCATCATCAAGAAGGCGCGATACGAATGGATCAGCGGGGGGAGCCCTGTCCCCCAATCCACCGTAGACCTCCTTCACGTCTTCATTGTGCAACCACACACGGATTTCACGTGCCTTTGTGAAATCGGCGAGTTGTACAACGACACCTCCTGGGACGAGGTGTCTCACGATACTTCATGGGCCGAGCTGTTTCACGACACTTCCTGGTTCGTGAACCGCAATAGAAAGTCGCCAGACAATGCAGATGACCACAGCGATCCAGAACGCAAGGAAGACAACATATCCTCAACGCACCGGACTTTCGACCGTATCTGCGAAGTCACCCTGGCGACAACGGCCTCATCCAGACTACCACAAGTCATACGGCAACGAGCATCTTGGAACGACGTGCCACACAGCTCGTCCTACCAACGAGCCAACCCGATCAAGCAGAATAAGGACAATCAGCAATCAACAAGGAGTCGGGCGGCTGCTCCAATTAACTCCACCTTTAATGAAATTTTGATCGGTACCCTCTCAACGGGGGGAGGATGTTACGCCGGGCCTCTCTGCCTGGCCCAGGTCACATACCGCGGGCCAGACGGACACCAGATGTCCGCTTTTCCGTACGGCGTACCCTCAATATCCTTAAGCACCCGTCATAAACCCGAGTCACTTGCCTGCTAAGGTCCTTCAAAACAAACAAACATCTGTGTTCGAAGCATTTCTAAAGACTATTGTCTACCACGGCGGGACAAGGGAAAGTTGGTTTTTCTCACGCACGCTGCAACTTTCCTCCCACTAACCACTTTCTCTCGAGGGCAGTTAAGACCCTTCGTTTAACCAATTAAAAACGAAGCCTATTCCCTCACTCTCCTAAATAACATCGGCACCAACAAATCCGATGGTCCCGTGCGCTAGACACACCCATCCTTAGCTTTCCTCGGACACAGCATCGTCACTCAACTTCACTTCTTCTACATCGTTGGAAAAGTCAACTACTAAGTATACGCTAATGCCCAACGGGGCAGTCTAAGCATAACGCGAGAGTCGGTCTCGGTATTGTCGAGCATACATTTCCTCTCCTAAATCTCATAGTGCTACGTCCACTAATACACTAAATCTAATTATAAGAGCCCTGCTCTAACGCACATATCTATCTTAGCTTCGTGCGACAAGTTGTTAATTACTTATTTCTCTACGTCAGTGTAATCTAAGTGCTGGAAACATATAATTTATAATTCTGTGAATCACAGGGTTATACAACCTCAATCACCCCTATTATCTCAACGGAAATCAGGGGATCGATCAATTCGTGGTGTCGATTGTTATAATCGTAACGGGGATTTACGACCCCCGTTGACGTCTCTCCTTGCGATTACGTCTCCCCGCGATTGGTCGAAGAAACATGGTCCTTCGAGCCGGATTTCGTGTCGCCCAAAAAGTGCACTGACCAGTGACTATACAGTGTCGCGTGAAATCCAAGTTCCAACCACTTAGTCAGCTGATCAAGGGAACCGCCATCGGAGAGGAGCACCTCCGTCGCTCAGCATCTACACGAGCCAACGCCGCATCGTAACGATCATCAACCGAGTCCCAGATCAACGTCCATTTGATCAAACAAGATCGTTCCTGTTATTAAACTCAAATATGGCCCAAGCTGATCTAATCAGCACGTTACGGCGGAGACGAGGCGCCGTAGCCCGTCGACTTGCAACCATAAGGCGCGAACTCGATGAATACGAAGCGTCTGGGAAGGCAAACAGAATCTTCCTAATATCTTGCCGCAGCTCGTTCGATGAAATTTGGAGGACGATACTCGCGGTTCAAGACGAGCTAGATGGGTTAGATGAGGGGGAAGCTGAGGGTTTAGATTCGTTATCGCAAGAGCATCGGGAGCTTGACGTGCGGTTCCTAGTTCTCTTTGAACAAATATCAGCAACAACCCCGTCGACAACAAAAACACGCGATTCATGCGTGAAACCCGAGCTGACGGAGAATATCGCATCGACTCGGACGCTGATCTTGTCGCATGACATGCGGACCTCATCGCGTGACACTCACAACGTGTCACCCACCCGAGACCCAACGACAACCTCGCTCACGTCATCAGCATCGCAACAATCTGATTCCACGCCATCAGACGCTTTGAATCAGACAGCCGCTCAAGAGTCTCTGGATCAACAGACGGATGAAACCTTACCAGCCGACATGCCGTCTCCTACTACATTATCGCCGAAATGGAGCACACCGACGAATGGGCTGAAACAAAACACCACACTCGTCGATGTCAGTGTAGCCTACAAGGTGGACCACTTGCTCTCAACGCAACAACCCTTAGGCCTGGCCATCCATTTTCCCTGGCAGCTACGGCACCTACGGACGGCAATGACTCATACGGAGCCGAGCATCTTGGACCGAGATGCAAAATCTTCCCGCTCCAGATCCAAACCTAACCAAACGGAAGGTAAGATGTCTCTAATTCTGTCTTTCGCAGTAAACTGGACCACGCCGGTCCAACCACCAAGCATCATCAAGAAGGCGCGATACGAATGGATCAGCGGGGGGAGCCCTGTCCCCCAATCCACCGTAGACCTCCTTCACGTCTTCATTGTGCAACCACACACGGATTTCACGTGCCTTTGTGAAATCGGCGAGTTGTACAACGACACCTCCTGGGACGAGGTGTCTCACGATACTTCATGGGCCGAGCTCTTTCACGACACTTCCTGGTTCGTGAACCGCAATAGAAAGTCGCCAGACAATGCAGATGACCACAGCGATCCAGAACGCAAGGAAGACAACATATCCTCAACGCACCGGACTTTCGACCGTATCTGCGAAGTCACCCTGGCGACAACGGCCTCATCCAGACTAACACAAGTCATACGGCAACGAGCATCTTGGAACGACGTGCCACACAGCTCGTCCTACCAACGAGCCAACCCGATCAAGCAGAATAAGGACAATCAGCAATCAACAAGGAGTCGGGCGGCTGCTCCAATTAACTCCACCTTTAATGAAATTTTGATCGGTACCCTCTCAACGGGGGGAGGATGTTACGCCGGGCCTCTCTGCCTGGCCCAGGTCACATACCGCGGGCCAGACGGACACCAGATGTCCGCTTTTCCGTACGGCGTACCCTCAATATCCTTAAGCACCCGTCATAAACCCGAGTCACTTGCCTGCTAAGGTCCTTCAAAACAAACAAACATCTGTGTTCGAAGCATTTCTAAAGACTATTGTCTACCACGGCGGGACAAGGGAAAGTTGGTTTTTCTCACGCACGCTGCAACTTTCCTCCCACTAACCACTTTCTCTCGAGGGCAGTTAAGACCCTTCGTTTAACCAATTAAAAACGAAGCCTATTCCCTCACTCTCCTAAATAACATCGGCACCAACAAATCCGATGGTCCCGTGCGCTAGACACACCCATCCTTAGCTTTCCTCGGACACAGCATCGTCACTCAACTTCACTTCTTCTACATCGTTGGAAAAGTCAACTACTAAGTATACGCTAATGCCCAACGGGGCAGTCTAAGCATAACGCGAGAGTCGGTCTCGGTATTGTCGAGCATACATTTCCTCTCCTAAATCTCATAGTGCTACGTCCACTAATACACTAAATCTAATTATAAGAGCCCTGCTCTAACGCACATATCTATCTTAGCTTCGTGCGACAAGTTGTTAATTACTTATTTCTCTACGTCAGTGTAATCTAAGTGCTGGAAACATATAATTTATAATTCTGTGAATCACAGGGTTATACAACCTCAATCACCCCTATTATCTCAACGGAAATCAGGGGATCGATCAATTCGTGGTGTCGATTGTTATAATCGTAACGGGGATTTACGACCCCCGTTGACGTCTCTCCTTGCGATTACGTCTCCCCGCGATTGGTCGAAGAAACATGGTCCTTCGAGCCGGATTTCGTGTCGCCCAAAAAGTGCACTGACCAGTGACTATACAGTGTCGCGTGAAATCCAAGTTCCAACCACTTAGTCAGCTGATCAAGGGAACCGCCATCGGAGAGGAGCACCTCCGTCGCTCAGCATCTACACGAGCCAACGCCGCATCGTAACGATCATCAACCGAGTCCCAGATCAACGTCCATTTGATCAAACAAGATCGTTCCTGTTATTAAACTCAAATATGGCCCAAGCTGATCTAATCAGCACGTTACGGCGGAGACGAGGCGCCGTAGCCCGTCGACTTGCAACCATAAGGCGCGAACTCGATGAATACGAAGCGTCTGGGAAGGCAAACAGAATCTTCCTAATATCTTGCCGCAGCTCGTTCGATGAAATTTGGAGGACGATACTCGCGGTTCAAGACGAGCTAGATGGGTTAGATGAGGGGGAAGCTGAGGGTTTAGATTCGTTATCGCAAGAGCATCGGGAGCTTGACGTGCGGTTCCTAGTTCTCTTTGAACAAATATCAGCAACAACCCCGTCGACAACAAAAACACGCGATTCATGCGTGAAACCCGAGCTGACGGAGAATATCGCATCGACTCGGACGCTGATCTTGTCGCATGACATGCGGACCTCATCGCGTGACACTCACAACGTGTCACCCACCCGAGACCCAACGACAACCTCGCTCACGTCATCAGCATCGCAACAATCTGATTCCACGCCATCAGACGCTTTGAATCAGACAGCCGCTCAAGAGTCTCTGGATCAACAGACGGATGAAACCTTACCAGCCGACATGCCGTCTCCTACTACATTATCGCCGAAATGGAGCACACCGACGAATGGGCTGAAACAAAACACCACACTCGTCGATGTCAGTGCAGCCTACAAGGTGGACCACTTGCTCTCAACGCAACAACCCTTAGGCCTGGCCATCCATTTTCCCTGGCAGCTACGGCACCTACGGACGGCAATGACTCATACGGAGCCGAGCATCTTGGACCGAGATGCAAAATCTTCCCGCTCCAGATCCAAACCTAACCAAACGGAAGGTAAGATGTCTCTAATTCTGTCTTTCGCAGTAAACTGGACCACGCCGGTCCAACCACCAAGCATCATCAAGAAGGCGCGATACGAATGGATCAGCGGGGGGAGCCCTGTCCCCCAATCCACCGTAGACCTCCTTCACGTCTTCATTGTGCAACCACACACGGATTTCACGTGCCTTTGTGAAATCGGCGAGTTGTACAACGACACCTCCTGGGACGAGGTGTCTCACGATACTTCATGGGCCGAGCTGTTTCACGACACTTCCTGGTTCGTGAACCGCAATAGAAAGTCGCCAGACAATGCAGATGACCACAGCGATCCAGAACGCAAGGAAGACAACATATCCTCAACGCACCGGACTTTCGACCGTATCTGCGAAGTCACCCTGGCGACAACGGCCTCATCCAGACTACCACAAGTCATACGGCAACGAGCATCTTGGAACGACGTGCCACACAGCTCGTCCTACCAACGAGCCAACCCGATCAAGCAGAATAAGGACAATCAGCAATCAACAAGGAGTCGGGCGGCTGCTCCAATTAACTCCACCTTTAATGAAATTTTGATCGGTACCCTCTCAACGGGGGGAGGATGTTACGCCGGGCCTCTCTGCCTGGCCCAGGTCACATACCGCGGGCCAGACGGACACCAGATGTCCGCTTTTCCGTACGGCGTACCCTCAATATCCTTAAGCACCCGTCATAAACCCGAGTCACTTGCCTGCTAAGGTCCTTCAAAACAAACAAACATCTGTGTTCGAAGCATTTCTAAAGACTATTGTCTACCACGGCGGGACAAGGGAAAGTTGGTTTTTCTCACGCACGCTGCAACTTTCCTCCCACTAACCACTTTCTCTCGAGGGCAGTTAAGACCCTTCGTTTAACCAATTAAAAACGAAGCCTATTCCCTCACTCTCCTAAATAACATCGGCACCAACAAATCCGATGGTCCCGTGCGCTAGACACACCCATCCTTAGCTTTCCTCGGACACAGCATCGTCACTCAACTTCACTTCTTCTACATCGTTGGAAAAGTCAACTACTAAGTATACGCTAATGCCCAACGGGGCAGTCTAAGCATAACGCGAGAGTCGGTCTCGGTATTGTCGAGCATACATTTCCTCTCCTAAATCTCATAGTGCTACGTCCACTAATACACTAAATCTAATTATAAGAGCCCTGCTCTAACGCACATATCTATCTTAGCTTCGTGCGACAAGTTGTTAATTACTTATTTCTCTACGTCAGTGTAATCTAAGTGCTGGAAACATATAATTTATAATTCTGTGAATCACAGGGTTATACAACCTCAATCACCCCTATTATCTCAACGGAAATCAGGGGATCGATCAATTCGTGGTGTCGATTGTTATAATCGTAACGGGGATTTACGACCCCCGTTGACGTCTCTCCTTGCGATTACGTCTCCCCGCGATTGGTCGAAGAAACACCCACTAAAAGCGAAACAGATTCGCTAACAAGTTCAGCGAAGACCAAAGTCAAAGAAAAAGCAAACTCTTCCCCAAAATTAGCAGAGAATCGATCACGCGGCAGTTTTAGTGGCATTAACTGGCATAAAGAAGCAGAGAAAAATGAGATGCAGGTTCACGAATCGCATGAGGATGACGATAGGTCAGGCGATGATATCCTCTCGTCGATACTCGGAGATTTCTTCGCGATTTCGTGCCGTGCCATTCAAATGAATTCAAATGTCTCATCAATAATTCATGAGGCCGGTTATCAAGGCTACAAATCTTAGGCTCGGGTCCTGTGCATCGTCTGTAATGTTTCATGGCACTCGAAAAGATTCTCCATGAGACGTTACAAAATTATATCAATACTAGTAACAACGGCAACAACGGCAACAACGGCAACAACGGCAACAACGGCAACAACGGCAACAACGGCAACAACGGCAACAACGGCAACAACGGCAACAACGGCAACAACGGCAACAACGGCAACAACGGCAACAACGGCAACAACGGCAACAACGGCAACAACGGCAACAACGACAACAACGACAACAACGACAACAACAACGACAACAACGACAACGATAATAATAATAACAACAACAATAATAATAACAACAATAATAATAATAACAACAATAATAACAATAATATTAACCGATTAAAACTTTTTCTGGAGACATCAACAAAGATGAACGATGAAGTGTTGTAATCAGGTGAGAGGCAAACGTTGCGTGCCGGAAATGTGAACGTGTCATCGTTAACGCGGCCGGAGGCCCGTCGTCACACTTCCCACTAGGGAGAAACACTTTATCTTGAGTTTCCCTTCGCGGGCTAACCTTGCTGAATTGCTTCAAACAAATGATTTTTTTTTTTGCTTTTGTTTTCCAAGGGAATCTAAGGTGGATTTTGAAAGTTGACGAGTTTCGAATCGATTGGATTTTGGAAGGGAAGTAGTGATGCTGTTTCTATTAGTTCCTAGAGAAAATCGTGGAAACTACTTTTTGAGATTTGTACATGTATTTTAGACGTTGATTTTAAAAGACCGATATTTGTTTGGTACATTTATTTTTGAATTTTTATCGGTGGGAATTTACAGTGTTTTCACGATTCTGCTTTAATTTAATTTTTCACGCCGTTAACATGTTAGTTGCCACGGTGGTTATCGGTGACCAACTAGGTAAAATAAATTGAATCTTTTAAAATGGTTAAAACAGGAATTTCACGGATTAAAAAATTGTCAACAACATGAACCATTTAAATAACATCGTTGGAGAAAAATTGTACCTGTTGGGGTTATCTGTATTCTGTTAATGTGTAACAGAAATATATTCGAGTATAACGGTATAAGTTCAGTGTATGCTAATCCAGATCTGCACGCTGGCAGCGTGACATTACAATAGAGCCCCGAAGCCATGGGCCTATGGTATTTATAATTCCAAAAATCCAGTTTGTTTACATCTCGCTGCACCATCTACACAAGGCATATTCCAGAAAAGGCTATTGGTCTGGAAGGCTCTTCAAATTAATTTAGTAATAGATAATGCTTAATAGGTTCGAAAATCAGGAAAACTAAACAGTAGAGCAGACGTAGAATTTTCCTGGAAGAGTGGAGTGTTTTCCTCCAACAGTGCCAATACAAAATAACACATTACAAAGAATAGACATTACCTCGTACATCTCAATCTATCTTTTAAAGCAAAATATATAAAAATTGAACGCGTTCAAGAAAATAAACATAACGATAGCTATACAGCATATGGCATATGTCAAATCAAATATAATATATTTTTTAACGTACCAGAATTTCAATAGAATTTTAGCAGAATTTTGCTGGATAATTAGTTTAGACGCGCGGTAGGTTGAACAAAAATTGAAAATCGCTGCATTATATCAATCCGTGTGTAAACAAGAATCACGTATTAGACGTGTAACGTCACGAACAACGATTACAAGTGACTCCAAATTCCCTAGAATTTCTGAAAATATCACGGTGCATCCAGGAGGCATTCTACGACCGGGTTAGCCAAGGACAGGAAGTGTTTTCTTAACGAGTACCGGCGATAAATGGAACAGTTCCAGGGAAATAGTTGCACGATACGGTAAACGTGGTTCGATGGAAGTAATGAGTCGCGTTTTACGTCAAAGTATATCCATCGAAGCTGGGTCCATGGAAGTATCAACTAGACGACAGTGTTATACGATCTTTCAGTGAAACTCCATCTGCATCTATTACTTTATTTCATCGATCAATACTCGCTGATCCACTTCTAATAGGACGAAAGAACAAAAAGAATTCTCGCAACGTGTTAACAAGTTTCTATTGGTCGCAGTTCCGTGACTTTTTCCATTATCCAGAATCAATATACCGATAGATGAATATAAGATGAGGAAGAAAAAACTTCGCTTAAATCTAAGATCGAAATGGTTTGACGTAGCGCGTCATTATCGTAACACGATCGGCAAACGCGTTAGCTTTGGTTGGTGATTCGTTCTCAGCGATTATTAGCGACGTTTGTAGATTCTTTTCGTGGAAACCTTGATGTAACTTGCCTCTCGATCCGCTTTTTAAACGTTCAGACTATTTATTCGAATGGTTTTTCGTTTCAATCGAACGAGCAACCTTGGTTGATTTAGTGAACGTTTATTAGAGAACTCGAGTAATTATGCGAAAGGGAATTATGCTCGATCATCGTTAGTGTCCGGTTTTACGTTACAATAAATCATGTACCTACTCGAATTGATAATTCTATGAACATAATATCGTGTTTACAATGTTTCCATTCTGAATTACGATTTTCCTGCTTTCAAAAACGATGGAAGGAGAAGATTGAAATTTTCCAGTTTTCGCGTTTCACAGTTCGTTCCATTGTTTCATGGGATACATAATTTACGATAAAATTAATTATACAGTACTTTGTCTTAATTTCATTGGAAATAGCATGTAATGCTTAGTTAACGTCATCGAATCGCGAATGACTCATAAACGTTTCGTTTGGACTTATGTTATTATATTTTAGACAATTTTATTCTATTTCAATTTTTCACAGCATCTAACACCTAAACTGTAAAACTTAAGATATTTTATATCTGAAATTACTTTTCTGTCATGATGTTATTGTAAACGAGAATCACGCAGTTTTTCAAGGACTGATCGGAACCGCGTTCATTTTAGCATGTCACATGCCACGGGGGTCATCGGTCACCGACACTCAACTTGTCGGTGCCGCCATGGAGGTCACCGGTAACCGGAGTGCCAAGATTGGTAAAAATAAAATCAAAAAATTTGAACAAATGTCGATTGTTCATTATCACCATCGTTACTACAACGGCGTGACGAAATTAATACAGTATAAAACATATAAAAATAAATTTATTTATACATGAAATATAGACCTATAATACTTCACCGTTACATTTATCGCATAATAAAAAATTCATTATGGCGCCACGGGTAATCCCTGTAAAGCTAGCATTCAACGTGTTGAAAGCTTCTTTCAGTTCGATCAATAGTTTTTTTTTTTTTTTTTTTTTTAAACTGTTTATTAAAACCCAATATACAATTATAAATACATTATAGTGTTCACAATAAACGGTGAATTTATATAATGGTATCTTAGGCAAAGGTACCGATACGCAACGGTACTACGTAGCCATGCTGTAATATGTGTCGACGCTTTACATTTTTCGTGTTGAATATATCTTTTGGTTTAAGCCGCTGGAGGAGCGGAGCTTCTATGTGATTTTGTTTTTACTTGTTTTTATTGTCCTGGAAACTGGGTCGCAAAAACAGGACGCTTCGGTAGTATGTTTTTGGGTGATGTGGAATTTGGCGGGGGGGGGGATGAGGGGGATGTTAAATAAATAAGTTTCTTTTAAAAGAAGGAGGATTGCGAAGATTACAATGTTTGCACCTGTGTTGTGCGGGGGCAGAATTGATTTTTATCGGTTTAATAGATTTTCTTTCTTATTTTATTATGGGTTCAGTATCCACCAATATTTTTTTGAATTTTTTCTATGTTTGTCTTTGGTGTCTTTCAGGGGGAGGGCCATGTTGTATCTCCATCTAGTGTCTGCGGTCTGACCGTCTAGGTTTTCCTCGTAAAGTATAGTTTGGGTCCCAATTTTTCTCTTTATATGATAAATTATCGGGATGTTATTTTGGTCTTGTAGGTAGTTTTTTCCGTCAAGGTATGGGAAAGCTTCCGGCGGGATGTAGCCTGTTGTCAGAGTGTTTTTGTAATATGTGTCATTTGGAAATAAGCAGCTGAAGATTAAACTATTTTCTTTTATCTTTGCCGCTTGCGCGAAGTGGTTTCGTATTAGCTTTAGGATGTGACAGTCTATGCGGTGAACGTTGGCTAGGTCGTATATTATTTTGTTTTTTACGTATTTTTTGAATCCGCTGTGTTCGGATCTGTAAGTGCTCAAGCAAGCCCTGATGCATTTTCTTTCGAATATGCGAATTTTTTCCATTTGGGAGGCTGATATGTTGTACCAGATTGGGCAGCCGTAGGTTATGATCGGTCTGATTAGTGCTTGATAGCATAGGATTTTTACTTTGCTGTCGAGATGTTTGGAGTGGAATAGTGTTTTCATTTTCCAGAATGCTTTATTGGCCTTGGTAAGTTGAATTTCGGTGTGCTGCTTGTAGTTTAATTTGTAATCTATGTTTACCCCTAAGTATTTTACGCAATTTTTGTGTGGTATGAGGGCCCCTTTGTCTGTTTTTTCTCTTATCTGAAATTTTTTGCAGTGTTCTCCTTCTATTGGGCCGATTTCACTTGACTTGGGTCTAAACAGTATGGTTTCGCATTTACTTATGTTGATTTTTAGTTTCCATGCGTGGTAATAGTCGTTTATTTTCTCAAAGAGTTCTTGGAGTTCCGTTTTTATAGTTTTGGTTTTGCGGCCTGTTACGTATATGATTAGGTCGTCTGCGAAGGCTATGGAGCGTTTATGGGTGGATGTATTGAGCTCAAAGAGGTTTAGTAAGTCGCTGTTGTAAATACTGAAAAGTAACGGGGAATTCACTGTACCTTGTTGTAGACCGTTTTTTATGGAGAATTCTTTGCTTGATGAGTGTGAACCTTCAGTCATTACGAATGTTCTGTTTGTGATCATGTCCCAGGCTATTTTAATCGGGTGTTTAGGGAACTTTTTTTTGATCAGTTTGTATATGAGACCTGGGATCCAGACTGTGTCGAAGGCTTTTTCGAGGTCTATTAAGCAGGCGGCAACTCGTTCTTTTGCGTTTAGAGCCCAGCAGATGTCCGACGTGAGTTTGTTTATTGCGTGAATTGTGGAGTGTTTGTGTCGGAAGCCGAATTGATTCTCTGGGATTATGTTATTTTTTGTGCAGAAGGAGGTTAGGGGGTTGTTTATGATTATTTCGAGTACTTTGCTTATGTTGGGGAGGAGGCTTATGGGTCGTAGGTTTGCGGGCGATGAGCCGTCTTTTCCTTTTTTGTTATAGCTATCAGTTTGGCTTTTTTCCATTTTCTGGGGAAGTATGTGTTGTTTAGAGCATTGTTGAAGAGTACAGTGTAGTACCATTTTATTTTGTTCGGTAGGCGCTTGAGTAAGATGTTTGGGATGCCGTCGAAGCCGGAGGATTTTTTGTTGTTTAGTTTGGCGAGGGTTGTGTTTAGTTGATTGTAATTTGTGAAGTAGTTTATTTCTGGATCTGGTTGTTTGGGGTTGTCTGCGGTGTTTTCGTTTGAGAATGTGCAGACTGTTTTGTTTAGCGTTTTATCTAGTTCCATTTCATTTTTGAGTTTGTTTGTTTCGGCGATGATAATTCTGTTTAGTTGTTCTCGGCCCATGTGTTCGTTTTGCGTATGTATTTTGGAAAAGTGGGTGCCGATAATGTCTAGTTTTTCTGTTGTTTTAGTTATTATGAAGTTACCCTCGGTGTCTTTGATGGTGTTGTGTATCGTTATACCTGCTTCTTGGATGAGGGAGGCATTTTCTGGGGGCAATTTGAGAGGTGGGATGGGGTTTTGTTCTTTTGGTCTAAAGATTTGATTTATTTGTGGGAACATGATGGCTGAGTCGTTTTTGGAGATGTTTTTTATTTTGTTTGTCCAGTAATGGTTTATAGAAATTGCGAATTCTTGTTTCAGTTGCGCTTTTATTCTGTGTAGTAGGAACTTTAGGAATTCTAATTCTTCTCTTTTGTCGTAAGAATAGTTAAATTTTATATTGTTTATTTTGGACAGTATGTAGCTTTTATCTCGCTGTAGATCTTTTATTTTATTGTTTATATAGGGCTCGCATGAATTTTTTTGTTTTATGATTGGCACGGATTTTTGGAGGGCGATTTGTGTGTGTTTTTCTATTTCGTCTAGGAATGAGTCGATTTGTCTGTTTGTTAGGTTGACGTTGTTGTAGATCTCTAGGTCGCAGTTTTGTTCGAGTATGTTTTGGAACTTTTTCCAGTCTGTCTTTTTGTAGTTGTACCTGGGTGTCTCGGTCTGGGTTTCGAGAGTTAGGAAGTCAGATGTGTTTTTGTTAATTTGAAATACTAGGGCGTTATGGTCACTGTCATAGGCTAAGGTTTTTAGGGTATTGTTTGGACGTAGGTTTTGGAATTTTAGTCGCGCATCTGCTAGGCATATGTCCAGGTATGAGCCTCCTTTTGGGTAAGAGGGTATCTCGGAGCTGTATAAGTTTGTTTTGTAGTGGATGCTTTTATTGTCTAGCCAGTTTCTAATGAAGTTGCCTCTCGTGTTGTTTATTTCGTTTTTCCAGCTTGTGTGTTTTGCGTTAAGGTCTCCTGCTATTATATAGTAGTTTTCCGGTTTGTTGAGCTGCAAGAGTTCGAAAAGGTTATTGAATTCGTAGTTAAATTCTTTCTGGTTTCCGTAGGTTGCGTAGGCTGCAGTGAAGAATAAATTTTCCTTGTTGCTTATTTTTATTTTTATGGTCGTTGTTTCTAAGGTTCTGAAACGTGTTATTTTATCAATTAGGATCGTTTTGTATTTTATAGGGTTTTTTATGAGGATCGCTGTTCCTCCTCCTTGACTGGCGTTCGGTCTGTCGTGTCTTATCATGGAGTAGTTTTTGAAGTGTACATTGTGTCTTTTGTTTAGCTTTGTTTCTGAGATGAGTACTATATCGGGGGCTTCTTTATTTAATAGGGTTAGCATACTGTATCTTTTTTGGTTTGAAATTAAAGAGTTAGCATTTATTGCGATTATTTTCAGATGTTTTAGGTTAAATTTATTTGTCTTTTGCTGTGATGGTTGGTTTGGCGTGTTTTGGTTATTCGTCGTCTGTACTAATGAAAGTGCTGAAGATGGCGTCGATCCTTTCTTCGTGTGTTAATAGAGTGTTTTTTATTTCGTTTAGTTGCATTTGTTGTTCTTTTAACGCTTGGAGGATACCTTTTTTAAAGTCTTCGATAACGTTTATAATGTTTAGATGGGGGGAGTTATCGATTGTGATTGGGCTTTGGCTTGAGCGCGGATCTAAGTTTGCTGATTGTGGGGAGATTTTGGTTGTTTGATTTAGTGTTGTTTGCTGCTTCACTACGTCAGAGAACTTTAGTTCTGGGACGTATTTGCGGCTTATTTGGGCAATTCGTTGTGTCTTTGCTTCTTTGTCTTTTTTTATTTTATCTGCTACCTTTTTACGGAGCTCTACGAGTTTGGGGCAACCTTTGTATGACGCGGGGTGTCCATAGTTTTTGCAGTTGACGCAGAATATTTTGTCTTTGGTTACTGCGTTTTCCTTTTTTATTGTGCAGTCGCCTGGGCCATGGGGCTCACTGCATTTAACACAGCGGTAGTTTAGGTTGCAGTTTTGCGCTGTGTGGCCTATTCGCTGGCATTTGTGGCACTGAGTTATGTCATCCTTTTTTTTTATTATTTTTTCCCATTTTATCTTGTAGTAGTTAAAGTAGTTTATTTTTAGTAGGTTGCTTATATTGCTGTTGGGGGATAGCTGTATTATGTAGATTGGAAGCAATGTATTGTTCTCCCTTGATCTTTTTGTCGTGAATCGTGTGACTTTTGTGAATTTTACGTCGTCTATTTGCAAGGCTTGTAGGTCTGTGAGTATTTCTGTTTCGGTGTAACTATTGTCTAAGCCTTTTAACAAGTATGTATGGTGTTTCTCTGTTTTGGGTGTGTACGTGTAAAAGGTTGTGTTAGCTGAGAGGAGTATTTGTTTTGCTTTGTGGAAATCGGGTAGGTTTCGGAGGTAGAGTGCATGTTTACCTGAGTGTATTCTTTTAATATGGAACTGATTGATGCCCGCTACTTTCTCTATGAGCGTTACCGTGTCCTTGGGGTCTTGTAGGAGTATGTTTATGGGTGGTGGCCTGTTGTCTTTTGTGGTGGGTGGGGTGCTCGTGCGTTCCTCCGCGGAGCATCCGGTGGGGCGTCCGTCCGGTGCTCGGTCCCCCCTTGGCGATGCTGGTGGCGCTGGGCCTCCTGGGTTGTACGATGGGGTCTGTCGCCCCTGCAGTGTTGATTGTTTTGGTGGTATGGTGGGACTGTGTTTTCCTATTTTGCCTCTTAATGTTTCGTTTTTCTTTTTTATTTGTTCTAGCGTTGAGCTCGAAGTAGAGTAGTTTGATGGTCCCGGTTGTGGATGAGGCTCTGGTTCAGATTGTAGTATACTGAATCTGTTTTTTGTTATGATTGCTGGAGGCGAGGTTGCTCTTACGGGCTTCATGTTTTTCATTTCTTTGGCCTTTTCTTCTTGGCTGGAGTGATAATCTACAACTGTGTTTCCTAGGATGTTTACTAGTCTTTTCGTCCTGGCAACCAGGTTTGGTTGTGGGTTGAGTTTCCGCGTCTTTTGAGCGGAAAGTCTTAAATTATTCTTGATTTTGTTGGCCGTTTTTTGTGTGATTATTTTTCTCTTGATGGCTTTTTTTATTGGGTCCACGGTGGGTTCCGTTTCGTTGCTTTTGGCTTCATTATCGGTAACTTCTATCTTTTTATACAATTTTATTTTGTCTTATCTTATTTTATTTTCTTTTTGTTCTTATTTGTATTTATGGAGATGATGACGATGCAGTATTTTTCACTATTTTGTCACTATTTTGTCACTTGATCTTTCTACTTTAGTGGATGTTAGTCTACTCCGACGCGCGCTTCGAGGGGTCCGTCCCGCTCGGTGGTCAACAGTCGACTCAGTTCGATCAATAGTATTGGCATAAGAATGACGCAAAGGCTCATCGTTGTTGCGTTTATCGAATCAACGAGTTTATATTTATACGTTTTCCGTGATAAACATTTTTTGTTTTTTTCCTCGTCAACCACAGAATTAAAGATTTGTCCAGCTGTTATTACACGTAAGTTATGCAAGGCAGTTTATTTTACATTAGGCCTTCGTGTCTGACCACAACAAATTTAAATATATTTATAAATTCATAATAATTTACATAAGTATAAATAGTTTTTATTTGAAAGAATTTTTAATTGATTTGCAAAGAAGAAGATTTAAACCGAAAGATGGTATCAGTAGAGACCGTCTATAATCAGATTTTATATACAAAACGACAAACTTTAAAATTCTCTACGGTCTTTAACGAGGTTATCTCATCCGTTTGAAATTCTTAACAATTAGTTAAAAATATGAAACATTTAGTAGGGGACCTGTTGCTCTCATCGCTTTAGAATCCGTAAAACTTTCGACCACAAAGTACTTCGTTTGAATAAAAAATCCTGCTCGGTGCAGCACTTTACAATTCTACAAACCTCATTTTCTCTACTTCAAACCTATTTTACGCGTTTTTACGTTCTGTATTCGACTTATGTTCCAGGTACACAGTGTCCATGCTTAAAATTTCACACCGGCGCGATGGTACAAAAATTATTTTATACTGAATCTCGTGTTTTGTTGTTAAAAACTATGGATATTGATAAAAATAAATTTCACGCGAAACTTTAATTTTTGGAATCAAAAATCATTTTAATCGATCAATGAAATTATGAAAATTGTCCAGAGATTCCAAAATTATTAAGATTAATCTTCTCTTAAAGATCCTAAAATTATTAAAAATCAGAGATTTTTAAATCATTAAAAATTGAAGATTCTAAAGTTACTTTATTTATTTATTTACATTTCATAATTCTGCCTTCCGCAGTAAAGCGGACTTCCAGTTACACTTCTCCTTGGGATTCTAACGTTATCAAAAATGATTAAAAGCCTAAAGGCCTAAAAAGTTCTCTGTTTGCTATTTCACTGTTGTATGCTTTCTCACCCTTCTTCCCTAATCGATGAACATCGCTCTAATTCTTTTCTCTCCCTTTACTTTCAATCGCACGAGAGAAGCGTCGAAAAACCCACGACCACGAGGGATGAAAGGATGGTTTCAGGGATGGAGATTCGTGAAAGCAGGCCGCGAGGGAAGAAGTGAACCGAGATTGGTCCGATGTTTGTTCAGCACACAACCGTTTCGTATGTAGAAAGCGTTCATAGAGAGGTGGTTGCGCTCCTTTATGCGCATGCCCAATAAAACAATCTCCAAATAATATTCTGTTCTTCGAATTTACTTTTTCAACGTTCCATGCTTACGGGCTATAATTTTCTTAAGACGCTTAAAACGATCTCTTGAGCTTTCGCCTTTTCGGTGAAAACAAGCATTTTTTTATCTCCACTTTAGACTCGAACGCCAACTTCTTGACGTATTAAAGGATTTTAGAAGTTTCTTACCATTTTACAGTACGTTCTTGTTGAATTTTTGCTGGATGAAAAAACGCTTATCCGATACTTTTAGTATTTGCCTCGAAACTGTTTAACGGTATTATCCTTTTAATAAAATTTAATTATAACGCGCTTTTACGAAATGATAGCGTACACAGTGACTGTTAATAATTTCTGGTCAGAGCGTAATTTTATTTTGAAGTACTTTTTACTTTAATAAAATCCTTCGAGTGAAATGTTCCGCGATATTGTATAATATTTTTCTAAAAAAGAATATATTAATGCTAATCGATGGAACTATTAAAAAGATCGTACAGTTTTTCGAGAATGTTAATAGCCTTCTTGATAAGAAGACATCTCTTGTCCTATCTTGGTATGCGTTAAGGGTTGATGGTATAATTTACTATATTTTGAAGATCAAAGTTACGATATTCATAACAAGTTTATAAAAGTTTTACCTAGCGCCGCTTGATTTTATGTGATTATACTTATACTAAAGTTCTGTATCGCTTATTATACAGTTTTGTTTTTATCAAAAGAAAAGAAAAATACCTCTCATAGGGGTAGTTTGCATATTTTGGTGGAGACTGGTGAGTATAAGTGTCGTTGTCGTTGAGGGCGATGCACTTGGTTTAAGTAGGCTAATGGGAACTTTCGAGTAGCCATCTTCATAACTTTTCGTATCTCTTGCGAACAGCTTCACAATCTGTATAACATTGCGGCTCTTGATTTTCTACAAAAAACACTAAATACCTTCGAACCGTTTAAACACAGAGTGCAACTGGCAAACTTTCATTACAAGATCAAATTTAATTCCACTTGCCTCGATGGACGCAGGCTATCGTTAATTAAAATCCTCCCACCAATTTGTATAAATATATGAATATAATACGAAACCTTTTTAATGAGCTAAAAATAACACGAGATTTTTAGCAAATTTAAAAAAATAAAAGAATTAAGATTAAATTTAGACGTAGTCGAACCTTATTTCGTTAAGTAATTTCCGTGAGAAGTACAGGAAATATAACTGAACATAATGTGGCAGATCCATCATGATAGATTTCGTGATTTTAATGTTACGTGTTCAAAAACGTTATATTAAAAGAGCAATAGTACTAGGATAATTAATATTTCTGAAATGTGTAAGTGCATTTATACTTTCATGCTATTAAAACTGGAATTGTATGAGCGTTTTTATCATCTTCTTGAATAACTGCACTTACACGTCTATTTTACTGAGGTCTTCAGTTGTGGTTTATTAAATTGTTTATCATGTTCATTAATTAAACTGTTAAACTGTTCATTAATTTGTATAGTTACAATATCGTACATATTCAATATGAAATTTCATTACTGTAATTTATGGATTGGTTTTACCTTACATTATTGCAACAATATACGTTTCATTATAATAATTTACGTTCCATATTGTAACAATATAGCTGCATAATTTGTGCAAATCAATGCAAACATTTGAGCAAAATATAATCCTTCGAAATATATCTCACAATGTCTTGACGCTTCGTAAAAATGTAAGTTAAATTTTTCAATTAAACATTCTGCTCGTTTCAAACCTCGTTATATGTTATTCAAACCCAATACGAAAGTATTTTAGTGTTAATAATTCGTGTTTCATCGAAACGGGTAAATGTGGATCGCGATTCTAATCGATACCTATTCGATCTTGAATTAATTAAAAAAATTAGCAAAAGCTCGTTACGAGGAGTGCGCACTTTCAAGGGAACTTTTTGCACGGCCGGGAGTAGCGTCGCACCGCGGAGGCAGCCGATTCTTTCATCCCGGAAGCGCACTGGAACTTGGAGATTTTATTACGAGCGTACAGTGATCCTGTTTAATTGCATCCGCTACAAGGCGACCCTCGAAAAGCAATTTCGAGTGTACCGGAGGCTGGATTTATCGCGACCGGTATTCACTGTAAACAGCTAACGGCGTTCCTCTTAATTCTGCCGCCGGCTTCCGATTCTTTACCTTCGCTCTGTTGGCCGCGGTTTTTCTTTCGTTTTCGCGGCACCGCGAAACGAAGAAAAGGCGCTTCTATCGCCGAGTAGGTTTTACTAATAGTCGATGCTCTGTTCTTCCTTATTTATTTATTTCTTTATCGTTTTCATGATTTTTATGGTCCGGGATTAGGTAGCTACCGCGATTAATAAAATACGTAACAAAGAGCAAAGCGTGGAATGCAATAAGGCAAGTTAGAAACTCAAACAACGATATCTATACTACGATACAGCGTATGTTAGAATTAAGCAGGTAGCTTACGATATCATAATTGCTGATACAGATTAATATCTTTGAGAAGATAAAGAAGATCTTCAATGCTTCTGATTTAGACATGCTGCATCTCGTTTGGCAGAGCGAATTTATTTCTTAATTTAATTTACTTTTCATGCATTAACGTTGCTACGATTAAGAAGATTATCATCTACAAATAGGATAAAGTTATGAGAGTGTGTCAGTTTAGTATGTCGAATTTTAAGTCTCATGAGAATGGCTTGCTTTCTCCGATCGGAAAGAAATACTGGACTTTTATCGATATACGTACGGATGTTATGTATGTTGAATGGGGGTGATTCCTGTGGAATCCTATGGAAGGGACGTTTGTACTCTCTGGAGTTTTGTTTCTCATTCTACGTTTTTAATCGAATGGAAACCGAGAGTAAAGATCTAAACACATTTAGCGCATGTCGAGATAAAGGAGTTTTTAAGCTACGCTGTGCCACAAGTTTCGAGCACCTAATGTGCTTCTTGTGTTTAACATCAAATCGCCTTTTGATCGCAATATCTGCAATAATTTACAAACACTGTAGAACCATATTTTACTTTTAACTCAAGTTTGACCAAAATGTGTGACCATTCAATTTTTGACTAGTATGCAACTTTTTACGCACTTATGGGAGACTTAAACGCGAAACATAAGCAAAAATATATGAATAAATTCGAACTATAGTACTTGTTACGTCGCGTAACACGCCACATGGCCGAGGCCACACACTGGGCAATGTGGCAACCAGAGGTCTTCGGATACTCGCAGCGTATCCTCCATAATTTTAAGCACCGTCATAAATCTTATAGATTTCCGAGAAAAGGTCCTTTAAACAAAACAAACATCTGGTCCCGAGAAGTTTCTAAACACTATTGTCTACCACGGCAGGACAAGGGAAAGTTGTTTTTTTGTCACGCACGCGGCAACTTTCCCCCCATTAATCACTTTCTCTCGAGGGCAGTTAAGACCCTTCGTTTAACCAATTAAAAACGAAGGCTAATCCCTCGCTCTCCTAAATAACATCGGCACGAACATATCCGATGGTCCCGTGGGCGAGACCGATCCTTAGCCTTCCTCCGAGACAGCATCGTCTCCCAGGGGGACTGTGTTTGCATCCTTCGAACGAGCAGCATCCTTCGAGCGGGTATCCACCAATCTCGTATATACGCACCAGTGTAGTATCCTCGTCATAAGTTGTGGAATAAACGGTGAAACATAACTTACTACTGTGTCATATTCAATCAACCACCTCTGTTATCCTACCCGAAACAGGGGAACGACTACTTCGCGGCGTCGATTCACCGAATCGTAGCGAGAAGTTACGCCTCTCGCTGACGCGTTTTCCTCGCGACCGCGTCTCTCCGCGAACGGTCGTAACATATGGTCCTTTCAGCTATATTCGTAAAGATATGAATTTGCATAAAAATCCGTAATCTATCTTTGATGGAAACTAAATTGAAAAGGTAAGCCGAATATTTTACATTTTGGGTCTGCGTTGACAACATTTTTGTTTTGTGTGATTTTGTGACATTTATATTTCCGAGATATAAAATGTGAAATTAATATAAAACTTATCACGTGATATTTAGACTTCTATTAATGATACGAGAATTTATGACTCCCCATTTTCTCCTTTTCTCTTTCTACAGTTTCTTTCTTTCTAAAGTCAATCTGCTGAAATAGGAAACGTCACATAATGCTGTATATCATTCAGAAAGTAAAAACCACATCGATTAATAACGTCACCATCAAGGTGTTAGCTAATCCGTGGCCAGGGTCAACGTAATAACGCACACCTGAGATTGATGACAGCCGTTGATGTATCACTGCTCTGTTATTATGTATTTCTGTAAGAATTCTATTGTGTATTCCATTGTGTCTCGATTAAACCATTCAACAGATTTATCTTAATTTAGTCTATTAATAATTTCGACGTCTCTTTTTCTATCTTGATGAAAGATACATTGGTACATTTACGCGTCTTGAAGTGGCGTTTCCGGTTTATGCTGAATTTTATATATAAATCTTTCCTCTGTATTTTCGAGCTGACATTTTTCGGCATCTACATTCCCATACAAAAGTCTTCATAATAGAAAGGCTATTTATACTCGAGTAAAATCTTCTAAAATTTCAGCGTAGAGTTAACGTATTTCGTAACAAAACGATTAACATAACTGTTTTATTCTTGCGTAATAAAACAAAAAGTAACTACGATATAGAAATAAAACTGACCAATTCTATCGAGGTTAATTAATCGTTCCGTTTCTGCGAAATGAACCCTATCTACGTATTTTGATACGTAAAATTAAAAACTTTTCAAACATCGAAATCGATCAGTTCAGCTTGTCAGATTGACTCCTACATGCTTTATTTAAACAAAGAATGTCAATGTTTTCAAGACATGCGGATTACTTGGAAATGATTGTACATTTGTCATTTTCCCAGTGTCTGCTGGTATTTCTATTCTTTCTTCCAAGAGTAGAAGCTATCGTAACGATTTGTTATATTCGTTACATTAGCATGATCGATCGTGCGGAGCAAATGATCCACGTTTCGTGTACACACGCCCTCGTTACGCCGTGTTTTTCCCTAGTGATCGAGTGGATTTCATCATCGGTAAAATGCACTATATCAGACGTCTCTGACATTAATATTCAAGGTATTTAACGTTTAAAGACGCGGGCGTGTCGAGTAGTGCCTCTCGGTAACAGGCAATTCGATTGGCAAGCAACGAGGGAAAAAGCTGTTACACAATAAAATAATAGCCATTATGACTAATCGCGCGAGTGGAACTCGCGAGTATTGCGACCCTGACTAATTGTAAGCGAGTACGCGAATTGCGGTTGAATGGAACGTGCTGTCGCGTCCCGGAAACTTGAAAAAGTCAAAGGGAAACGCAATTTCGCGATAATGAATGTGGAATGTATTAATGTACATGGTGTCTCATTTTGATCGTTCCACGCAAACATATATCCTAAACTATACGTAATTCGAGAAAGAGCGTACAATACAATTGTACGGTTTCAATTGGCCCATCTTACGACGTTCAATTGGATTTGTCTAAGTGGAAACGTTTACGAGATTCTAAGATAACCGTTGTTTCTTCCAATTGAATTATACGTTTTATCTTTCATACACCATCCGATGCACTTTTTAGTTCTCTACGGAAAAGTATCAAAGTAGTTGTATCTGAAAATTCTTAGCTTAAAAGATATCTCATTGTTAATTTCATTAAAATTGAGCGTGTGGAGGACAAGAAACATATAAACGTAAGTGCGCTGTGTTATCTTTCCTTGACTTTCATGCGATAAGTTTTACAAGGTTGAAGCTGGAATACCTTTTGAACTAATCATTTTTCCATTGAAGTACTCTAATACTGGTTTGTAGGGAATTAAAAAATCCATCGAATAGCGTATGAAAAAAATGTATGTAGAAATCCATTTGAATAAACGAAGGTCACCTTGAGATCTCGAAGCTATGTATTTTTCGAAGAAACACTTCTTTCGAATAATATACGGTTTAAGAGATATTTGCCTGGCTCGATCAAGACGAGACACCTTGTATATACAGGCTGTTGCAAAAACATGATAGGTGCAAGGATTTTGTTAAAGGGAATAAGAAATAATTTCGAAATACACTTAGCATTGTAATTATTAATATATTTATTTAGCATAACATTGTATTTATTATATCATACTAGTTAATTAGGTCCAAGTGTATTAATTTTGGTATTTGGTAAAATTTTATATTAGGAAAATGAAATATAGAAACTCATTTAATTCTAAGAAATGGTTCTTTATTATTCATATTGCTCGATCATTTTTCAGCATGGGAAAACCATGATTATTCAGAAGCAAATCTGAATTTACTTGAAGCAGTTTTTATATTAATAATTTAAACTGTATTTTTCCTTATTCCCATTATTCCAAAATCAACGCTTTCAACGTAAAATCTAATTTTGTATTTCTATGTAGGGTGACTTAATTTACTAGTCTATAAACGATAATTCAGTTAACGCATTAACAGTCGTCGATGTAATGTAATGTTTCGTAATTAAAGTACTTACTACCAGGTAAGACAATTATCAATGGCTCTGAGGGATTTCCTGGATTTATTTGAGTTAATTCTAGGAAACGATTAAGGTTTAATATTCGTAGGATATCGTTCTGCAAAATTATTAAACGCGAGTATATTACATTGCAACGCGCTGTAGTTAAAGATCTATAATGTTTAAGAGGAAAAAAAAGAAATAAAAAATATCGAGAGATTTTTGAAATCGATGTTCTTAATTTAAAATGTAATTTTGTCTCTTCTTATACTGACATTTAATGAGCTTAATTTACTCAACCCTAATGTAATTAAATTGCAACAACGAATATCTTCGCAATGTTATAATATTAATAATATATAAATATCGTAATATATATTTTTCCACAGTTTTCAATGTCTACTACAAGATCTTCATGTTTGTGACACACGGCATACTATTTGCCGCGATACGAACCGCATCGTTTTTGATTTTCGATCGATTTGAAAAGTTGCTATGACATACAGTAACTTAGTTGTATATCAATCTAGTGATAATACGATTTTGATTTGCGCAGAGTACAAGCTATTTCAACAAGTTGGTAAAATTTATTACCATGTAATATGATTTAATACCGTAACGTAATTTAAAAGTCGAAGGATCGAATCCTGAGATTCTAAGATGATTAATAATTAGTCTTGAAGATACGGTCTTGTAATTTAAAGGTATAACAGCATAATGATACAATCTGTAATATAAATGAAGATTCAGTATATCTTAAACGTAAAACGCGGCTATAAAATGTTTCAAAATAGAAATATCCAATGTTTTAGAATCCTAAACCAGTTTGAATCTTCAACAAAACTCCGATTTTTTGAGGAACCTTGACAATACGCTAGCTTTTATAGAAGCTTTTTAAAGCTATGTTAAAGGAAAGAATCAACAAGTTTAACAATCATAATATTTAATACCATTCGCGTCACAACGTTTAAATTTATCAATACACATTATAAAAGTCCAAATAGTTGCATAAAGCCGCGTAAAAATCCTAAAGTATACGAGTTGAAATAAAACTTCTGAAACGGCGAACTTCTGAAAAAACTTCAGACCTCGACGATACGCTATCTTTCACGGAAGCTTTCAAAGTTATCGCGAAGGCAAAAACCAACAATTTTAGCAATTACGCCATTTAGTATAGTTCGCATCACGCCATTTAGATTTATCAATATACATTATGAACGTGCAAATAGTTGCACAATACAGTGTTTAACAATACTAAATCGCACAACTTGAACCTCTTAACGAACCATCGAACTCCTGAGAAATTCCTCTTGACAATAGGCTATCTTTTACAATTCTTTGCCAGTTATCTCAAAGACAAGAATCAACAATTTTAACAATTACAGAAGTGTCATCCGCGTCACGCCATTTAAAACAATCTAACACTTGCGCGTGACAAGCGCGAAACTGGTGTCGCCAGCTCGATTTCCGGCAGACGACACGACGGCCAACTCACTTGACGCCGTTCATCTAACGGCGTTTAAGCTTACTTTAAAATCGATCGATCGCCTGTCGAACAAGTGATTTATGGTGTTCGCGCCGTCCTATGTCAAATTCTTCGAAACATGACGTAAACGTCATGCAACATAGGGCGGAATGATGTCAATTGAAGAGAATTGCGCGAATTGAACGTTGTATACTCAGTTTCATCCAGCACTTTCGCGATGGAACACCGGTTTACGAAACCGTGGCATACAGTTTCGAATTTTCGTGGAAATTCCACGCCCGCGAATAAAATCACACGGATAATCAAGGAGTATTGTGTCCAAGTGGTCGACGTTGTTACAACGAACCTATCCACGGAATTTGTCGTTTTATATCCGTCGCGAATACAATCCGCGAATATGGCCGTAATCCTATCGTTTAATGAGTTTCCAGATCAATGACGACATGCGTTATAATATATCATTCGTTTTTTTGCACCACTATTCTTCATCGTCTGTTATTCTACGCGTTGCTGAAGTATTGTCAACTGCGACGAACTATTGTAAACTGCGTCGCGTTGTCGCAAACCTCGGCTCATAATTATAAAACAACCCTAAAACTTTTAATACGACGAAAGCTGCCTGGTTGAATTTAGCAAAGTTATTTTCCCCTCCTTTTTTTTTTACTGCACGAATCAACCTACGCTAATGAGAGTTTAAGACAAGACGCGTACAATCTTTATCTATTCGACATTTTACAACTGTACGAATAATCTTCTCGGTGGATTAAAAGACCTCGCGTTTCTTTTTTTCAATTAAAAGAAATTGCCTGGCGATTCGTCAAATTCGGTTGATGAACAATTTTTGTACGATCTATGTTTGAAAACGAGCTCTTTAATTCGTTAACGACTCGTAATATATCGTGAATTGGTAGAATATATCGATGGTCATAACTTTTCGCGAGGATATAATTTTTACTGATTAAAAGGAAAGCTTGTTCGATTAACGTTAAAATATTCTCATTTTATCATTGTATATAAATTGTATATAAAACCACTAATTTTTTCAAATACATTAGAACAAGAGGCTGTAACTGGTCAGAATTTGTGGTGAAAATAAAGAAAATGTGCAAACTAATTAAACTATCAATAAATACGACAATTAATTGAATAACTCGCGCACCATATTTCCTTTGATCGAACGTGGATTTTCTATTCGCTCAGATGAAGTTGAAACGAATGGCAATGCTGCTAAAACAAAATACTTGTTGTATGTCGCTTAGATTAACGAGTTGCAAATTCGTTGAACGCTGTAGCATACGAATAAGATGACTACTACATACATTCGCTGTCTCTGCTGCAAATTAATGCTACAGAGTGGAGTTTAAATTTTAAATGAGATAGGAATACAGAATAATTCCAACCTTCAGATGACATTAAAATTGACGTACATTACGAACTGAAAGTTTTGATGTAGCGCTATCCTTAGCATAAATCGTGAAAATAACGAATTAAATATTTGTCCCCTTAATATTAAATGGAAATTTGTAAAATAATCAAATGGAGTGACAGATGGATTTCGTTTGACTACTGCCCGCGTATATTAATTATTTGAACAAATTTATAAGAGAGAGTGAGCTACAAAATTATCGTGGAGAAATATTTGCAGAATGAGGTGGGTAGCAAATGAAGAAGAAATATTTGTATAACAGAATGCAGTTGCAGAATAAAGTTTTCTCAATATTAATAAATTTTTGCAATAAAAAATCCAATTGAAAATATTCCAGGTGGTGTAGTATACTAAGCGAAGTACAAGCGTATCAATTAAAATTACTTTCCAAAAATCTATCCCGACCGAAAAGTTTCAGAAGTTGAAACAAGCTCCTCAGTGATTTTAAAAACCCAACGTCTTTTCAATTAAAAGGTTCTCCATTTAATATTCTTCGATCGAGAAACTTGTCAATTAAAACTCAGATGTTTCAAAATGCTGAACCATGTCAACTATCGTAACTTTTTATCAAAGGGGAGAGAAAGTAAACGAAACGCTGGGAAAATACAAGAGAAAAGAAATTACATGTTGTTTAAGAGTTTATCTCCTCTCGAGCGAATAAACTTTTCTCTCGAGAAATTCGTTGACTCGCACGATCTCTACGTCTCGAATTCTCGCGACTCTGCTTCTCGAGTGCCCTTGGTCACGGCATCGATTAACTTATTAAGAACCAAGTAGCAAAATAATACATAAAAATTGTGTAAACGCAACGTTACGGTGAAAACTCTCTATGATCGTAAACCTGAATCTCGTGTTTTTCATTTTTCATTTTTTTTTTTTTTTTTTTAGACACAATCATCTTTTTTTCTGAATTTCTTTCTAGAAGAAGAAATGTTACGTCGTGTTAATAAATGGACAGAAATGCTGTGCAATTCTAAGTTTCTGTGATAATTTTCATAGTTGAAAATGGTAATTATCATCGTCTAGGCTTTCTTTGACGAGCATGTATGAAATTTTAGCCCAATGCAGGGTTAAGCTCGTGCCTCGACCGCATATGCAACCCAGTTTCGAAGTTCAGGAGGGACGTCGGTCAAACAATGGTGTAACCCGACCTATGTGGTAATTGCAATTAATCTTCTCAATTTATTTTTGTTGTCCCGTCCCACGGGCTTCCTTGCTTTTTAGAATGTATCGATTTACCTGGAAATCGTGTCCGTGGCGAACAATCCAAATTCGATTTCAAGTTCCATTCGCTGGGACAATAGACTTGATCCGTCGCGGATTTTTGTTTCGTTTCTGTTTTGTACTTAAATTCAGGTAATTCTTTCACGCGAGACCATCTTCAGCGAAATATGTATTCTTGGAATTGTAGACAATTTTACTAATATTATATTTGTTAGAAATATTTTTGAATATACGTAAATATTATTAGAAAATTATTGAAAGATTAATCCTATGTGTGCTATATCTTTATTCACGCGGAGGACTTTGTTTTGAATTTTCCAAGCGTCCATAACAATGTATTTTGTAGTGTTTTATTTGAATTACATAGGACTGAAGATATCTCTTCACTGTTCCTTTAGGTTTTCAAGTTAAGAAACGTTGAAAAACTCTCTATGAAAAATTAATAATTAAAATATTGTATCATAAGATTGCATGTTAAATTTGGTTTATTTCAGTACCAAGTAACGACTTGTTAGATTAAATTCGTGTGAACCGATCGAAGTTAAGAACATAATGAGAGTACAGATTTTTTTTATTGAGAGATCAAATTAAAGATTTTGCCACTATTGTTTCGAAAATTCTTCATCATTTGTGAAACACGTTCTCTCAGAATTTAAAGTCGATCGGTTTTCTAATCAGAAACAAACAAATTGTTTGGTAAATTTATTATCACTTACGAAAATCACAATTTTTCAGTCGACAAGGTTTCCTGGCATGAAATATACGACAAAATTACGTGTTATTTATCGATAAGATTATTTCTCCACTGCCTCGGATTAACTCGAATTCACGCAACTAAATGCAGCAGATTTTTCTCCGGTACACATCTTAATTGCACGTTCGTCGCGATTAATCACAGTTTGATACAATGGAATGAAAGATGCATTAATTATTTCTGCGAAACGCGCTTCCACTAAGCTAACGACTTACAGTTCTCTTATATTTACCCCGCTAAAACAAAGAAATGAAAAACCACCCTCTCAACACTAAGATTGCTAAATCTGTTAAAATGACACAGACCGATTTTTCGTTTGTACATTACAATTGGCAAAATTGTTACGGTTTTCGTTATATCGCTTCAATCATAATTATTTACGCTATTGATCAAACATTTGTAATAAAATTCAAGAATTTAAGAGAAAGTCAGTTCAGGACTTTGTGTTCTGTTAGAAAACTTTTACATCAGAATTCTATCGAACTGAAGAAAATTACCACTGACAAATTTATCGTTTCAAAACAAAAATTACTAGGAGTAATTCGATGTAGCTATAGCTTAACAGGTTTTTAAAATGTGTACATATATTTTTACACATATTAAACCTTCATAATTCGAATACTAAAATCCTACAAGTAAATGTGATAACATTTCTCTTGACAATCTTTGCATAAAATATTTAAGACAAACTTTTAACGACTCGATCGAGGATAAAGAAAACCGATAGTCTTGAGAGAAAGGCACCATATCATATTCACTTTTTTAGATATTCTTAATGAGAAATAGTTTGGACAAACTGTAAATCCAGAAGACTCGCTACGTGCGTAAATGATGTAGAGACATCAGAGAGAAAGGAACCGAAATCGACGCGTAGGAACGTCGGTTTTTAGAAATATTCCATCCAATGTACCGATGAAGCAATGTACTCACGACAGAAATTCGAACGAAATCCTTTCTGGTCCTAGCCGCTACCGAAGAATAATGGCCGTGCAGAGGATTGCCACTTCACTCATCGCCGACTAACCTTGCACTAAAGCTCTGTCACCTCGCTCTGGCAACGATAACAAAACTTGCGGACGTAGTTCAGCATTTTAGAGGCCCTGCATTCGATCAGGGTACGTGGAGCGTGTAATTCTTCGCCACTTAGAGTGGGTCATTAACGATGCCCTCCACGATCTTTCGAAGCTCGCGTAATTCTCGTGCACGCGCTTCTTATCCTCTTTATTCTTTTTCGTTACGTTCACCTTCTTTGCTTCTTTTCTTTTTTCGATCGAAAAATGCAAGATAAAGTTATGATCTTCGTTATTCGCTGACTCGAGTCGATTATTAGATTGTGTGGATTTTTAAACGTTCGCGGGCAGTTGAAAAGGCTTTCGATGAGAACATTCAACGAATGTCGAAAGCATTGTGATTTTTAAAACGCACGATCCTCTACGAGGAGATCTAATTTTCTATAGTAAACTTGTTCCATATTGTCGTTGCTACTATCTACCATATACTTATTACGCGTGGTTGATAGATGGTTATGCAACGTACATTCTATGCATTTTTGAGAAACTAGAGAAGCTTTGAATAAAAATCACTACTGCATCATAAAAATATTCTATTTTTCGATGGATTCGGTGCTACATAAAAAGATGTCGTTCTCCATAGCGATCTTTTGCATAATTTATTCTTGTTAATCTCAACATTTCTTTAATTAATACTCTCCTAATACCTACCCAATGTAAAAATATTAATTTTCATTGAGACATTAATGTGCATAGATAGAACATTAGTGTGGAGTTTTATCCATCTATAGGAAATTTAGAAACGAGAAAATCCGTAAGACGCTCCTAATATACAAAAATGTATTCTTTATAATGTTCCAGAATATTTGGTAAATAAACAAATTTCTGCTTACAATCTATTTCGTTGATCATTCATTAAAGTATAAACTTTGCCTTTTGACATATTTTTTCTTTTTTTCTCTCATCTAAATAATGTCTTTGATACACGAAGGTATAAATTTACATAAATATCCTTGATCAAATTTGATTCTCACGCGAATAGTATAACGATGTGTTGTCACGATAAGCATTTTTGTATTCGAGTAAAGTCTGATCGAAAAAGAGGACTGAAGAGGGTTATACGATGGAAGAGAGGCTTGCAGAGAAGCTGGGAAACAGTTTACAAGTCGGGCTAGGAAATGGAAGATTGAGTAGTTTAGTTGTATGTTGGAAAAGAGGTTATATGAGAGGGACTGGGAAATAGAATCGAAAAATTATGCGTTCAAGCTTATTGAAAAGAACTTTTTTTAAGAGTGTTCGTAATATATTCATCGTACATGTTTTAAGGAATTTATTTGATACATCTGAGATATATGTAGCTTTTGCTTGTGTAATTCTGCTCATTTCTTATAGATGCCTTTTCTTTGTCGCAATATAATGTTATTCTTAACATGCAATAACATTTCCAATGGTGTTCCCTATCCTCGCATAATACGTATCGGTAATTCTGTCATAATACTTCATCTATGCACATATGCAGTCGACTACGTCAGCGATATGTGTAATACGTTTGTATCAGCTTTAAGATTAAACAATACTGCTATTGAGTTGGAAATTCATCCGATTGTTCGCATCGTACAGTGTGTAGTGTAATAGTGGATATTAAACAATAAATATTTGCTACGATATGTATAACTAATTGCTTCAGTTCGCAGTCAGAATTAGCTCAAACTCGCGCTATATCTAAAAAAATGTTCTTAAGTTACACAGACGGTTGTCTGTCATCTTGGAAGATGCAGTCATTGAAATCAGCGTTTGAATGTCATATTTTCTGGATGATATAATTTTCATCGGTAAAATTAGAACATATGAATTATCACAAACCAGTAATTAAGCCAAGTTTACGCAACGTGTTTATGCACCAGTTATAGTTTACATAAGAAATTCCAAATTATTTACGTAATACGTCATACTAATACGTCAAAAAAATCATTTACTAAAATCCATGTCTCATCGAAATATGAAAAATACGAAAAAGAAAGCAGGAAACTATGGAGAACGATAGAATTCGATGGAGGAATCGGTCTCGTTCGGATAAAGAGGCTCTAGAACGCACGCAGGCCTAGTGGCCCCGATACTGGAAGAGGCCTCCATTGTGCGAAACCCACGAAGATGGAGATAACGTAATGAAACTAACTGGCTTGCTCTGACCACTTAAC